>NC_069503.1:34894474-35069474 GCF_027579735.1 Bombina bombina
GACAGATCTGTATATTCCTGTGTGGTGTTTGGATTCTATCACATTAATATGAGAGAAACTGAGGTGCACATATATAGAGGAACAAAGGACAGCAGGAGAGCACTTCCAATCTGAGGCTTGTATAACTGGGATTTAGAAAGTATTATTTACAATAGGATCCTTTTTTGATGCTTCTATTTAAAGAGTTTATCCTCTTTAGGATAATTGTAAAAAGGTTTGTATACTGTGTATATAAAGTTTGTGTGTAAATATTTGGTGTTGTGTGATACCTGACTTTAATAAAAACCTTTTTTCTACTTTCCAAACATGTTAAAGGTTTCTTCCCTTGTGACTCCTTTCATCAGTTTTCAGATTACTCTTTTGTATAAAACATCTCCCACACTCTGTACATGTAAAATAATTTTCCCTGTATGAATCCTTTCATGCTTTTTCAGATAACTCTTTTGTGTAAAACCTTTTCCACACTCTGTACATGTGAAAGGCTTTTCTCCTGTGTGACTCCTTTCATGAATTTTCAGATCACTCTTTTGTGTAAAACTTTTCCCACACTCTGTACATGTGAAAGGCTTTTCTCCTGTGTGAATCTTTTCATGATATTTCAGATTACTCTTTTCTGTAAAACCTTTTCCACACTCTGTACATGTGAAAGGCTTTTCTCCTGTGTGACTCCTTTCATGACTTTTTAGATTACTCTTTTGTGTAAAACCTTTTCCACACTCTGTACATGTGAAAGGCTTTTCTCCTGTGTGAATTCTTTCATGAGTTTCCAGACTACTCTTTTCTGTAAAACCTTTTCCACACTCTGTACATGTGAAACGCTTTTCTCCTATGTGACTCCTTTCATGACTTTTCAGATTACTCTTGTGTGTAAAACCTTTTCCACACTCTGTACATGCGAAAGGCTTTTCCTCTGTGTGAAACCTTTCATGATATTTCAGACTACTTTTTTGTGTAAAACTTTTCCCACACTCTGAACATGTGAAAGACTTTTCTCCTGTGTGAATCCTTTCATGATATTTCAGAGTATTCATTCGTGTAAAACTTTTTCCACACTCTGTACATGTGAAAGGCTTTTCTCCTGTGTGAATCTTTTTATGAGTTGTCAGATTACCCATTTGTCTAAAACGTTTGCCGCACTCAGTACATGTGTGTGGTTTCTCACCTGTGTGAATTTTGTGGTGTTCTAGTAGATTGGACTTCCATCTAAAGCTTTTCTCACATTCTGTAGATTTGAAAGGTTTCTCATTTGTATGAATCATTTGGCTAGACTGTAGACTTTTCCCTTCTTTAATATGTTTTGAAAACTCAGTAAATATGTGTGGTTTATCCTCTGGGATAATAATTTCACTAGATAAGTCATAAATGTTGTCCTCTTGTTTGATGACTAAATTACTCTCTGTACATAATGATTGCTGCCCAGTTCCTGACAATTCACCATCTTCTTTAAATATCTGCTGTGATTTCCCCAATGTTTGTGAATAGTCATTAGTGTCTAAGACGTTTGGAGTTTGCGGTATCATTTTGATGCTTCCTGTAGTGAAGGATGGATATGAACTATTCACGTGTTTGTCTACATAAAAAGAAATGGAATAAAGAAAAATAAGACTTAATAATATAATCCATCTCAATAAAAAAACAATTTTTTTATAATCAAAAATGTCTTCCGTTTTGTATTTTTAAATTTACTTACCTGTAAATCACAAATTAAAAAGGATGAGATAGAATGTAAACATTACTACATCATAGTAACCTAAATTTTATTTCAAGACAGGAGGCTTCATATTTTATGCATAATCTTTACTGACTTCCAAAACAGCAGCAAAGAACAAATAGCATAGAAACAAAAACAACCAATCAGCAACAAACAGATAATATTATCCCACAGCAACAGTAAATATCTTCCTCTTTTATATAAAAAAAAAATTATTTTCCTATATTATTTTGCCTCTTATATAAGGAAATTTTCCCTCATACATTTTCAACTAAACGTTTTATATTTTATATAGTTTGTGTTTCATTTTTATTCCAATACTACTGTACATTGGTGGTTTAGTGCGTGTGACAGTGGCAGTCTTTTTCTTTAGCGCTACCACCACATGAGAATCTTGGGGACTCCGGTTTCTTCCTCCCTTCTTACCTCAGTGTCTCTGGATTGTTTCTCCTATTAAGACGTTTCTTACCACCATCGTCAGCAGGCATCCTCTCAGCTGTTAAGGTATTTCTGCTGATGATAGCGGTCAGCCTCAGGCCTAGTGTGTCCTCCCCTGCAGATGTGCATCAGGCTGTTGAATTGTAACAGCATGATGCACGCGCTGCGCAAGGCTTCACAGTTTTTCTAGAAATCACATATAAAATTTATGTGTTAGTATCTATTAACCACCACTGAATTTGTTGATTTATCGCCACTAGGCAGAGGCAAAATATTTTTTTTTAAATACATTTTTGCAGAAACTATGGTTAATAGATTTTATTATTTTTTTGAGGTAAAATTTGTAAGTTAGGATTAGCCTTGTGGTATTAAAGGCTGTATAACTTTATTTTATTATAATTTCATAAATTCATTGATGCAAAACAAAGATTGTTTTCAAAAAGATCAATCTTTTTAGTAAGGCATATCTATATAGCCTTATTAGTTCATATACCTTTTTCTTAGATATTAATTTTAATAAATTATTTTTCTGTATTTTTTATGCATGATGTTTTATCATGCTATCTAATATTTTTTATTTTTTATTTATTAATATAGTCCTTTTTTCTGCAATTGCAGGTTCAATATGGAGTCCTCAGATAAGACCTCTTTTACTAAAGAGGAAGTTTTGGATCTTATTAATCTTACAGTGCAACAGGCCTTGGCGCAGAGGGATCAACCCTCCACTTCTGCCCCTCCCCTGAAATTCCAGTTAGACACAAATCTCCTGAGAATTCCTCACTTTCCTCTGATTCAGAGGAAGAGTGCCCTCAAGACCGTAAAAGACTGTGGCGTTCCCAATCTATTCCTCCCTCTAAAAAAGGGAAAGACCCAGGACGCAAAAAGAAAGCCCTCCCCCGAGCAAAGCCAATAGGGGCATTAGAACCTTATCCCGGAGGTAAATCGGGGTAAAATAATCCTTAACCCTGAGGATTTTAATCAGGGAAGTCGACACAGACTTTGAACTTTTTGATTTGAGGGATCTGGATCAGAAGGATTTTTGCCCGGAACCCGATTGGGATTCAGGCAGTCCCTCTGATGGGAGATCCCCCTATAGCCCATACTCAGGACATCTCTGGGAGGACTCATACAGATGAAGATGCAGATGGGGATCTTTTGGATCCCGCTGGGAATCCCATTTTTAATCCCAAACATATCAGACACCCCCACTTTCCCTCCTCATCTGTCTAGGTTCCTTTAGAGACGTCTTTGTTAACCTTTAGATCGAGAGGTCAGGGCTCTCCTCAGAGCAGAATGTTGTAGACCTTCGCTCCTGGGCAGAGAATCTACCACCCCCTGAATTTGACCCTAAACTAGTAACCTGACTAGGAAAGGTAAGGATCCAAGGAAGAGACTGGAAATATCTCTTCATGGGGCTCAGGATAAACACCTGGAAATTTCTGGCCCTTTAGCTCAGATTCTTCTTCTTGCTGATGAGGCTTATCTTTCTGGTTCCTCTTTGGATCCTTCCATGGTCAGAGATTGGGCTTTTAGAGCTTTTTATTTACTGAGTAACACCAATGCGGCTATCTCCAGTGAAAGACGCAGAGCTGCGTTACTACGCATTGACCCCAAATTGGTTGTTCTAGCAACGGAAGAGGCAGTCTCTCAAGCCAAAGGCCTATAATTTGGAGACCCCTTTCTCACTATTATGAGACATTATGTTTCAACTTTTACATCGATTGACAAAATTCAGGCCACTCTCAGGAAGGTTTTCCAACCCCGGAGGGTTTTTGCCAGTGCCAGCAGATACAGAGGTCGTCTGCCCGGCCGCCAAAATTTTGGCCAATGCTAGTTCATGGACCTCAACCTAAGTACCCACCGGGATATTACCAACCACAATATCCACCGAGATATCACAGAGCCATGTTCCCGTTCAGAGCTAGACCTGCGGGACCCAGACAATCGGCCCCACAAATTGCTTCGGCCCTTCCTAATGTCAACCAAGGTGAGTGCCCATCCTTCTTCCCACTTGTTTGTGGGCAGCCTCGCCCATTTTTTCCAAAATTGGTTGTCTGACTGCAGATCCCGGGGTTCTCCAAACCGTTCAGGGTTTTGTCACAGAATTAATTTGCCCTCCCTTCCAGTCCCATCTCCCCAATCCCTAACACCTGTCTGTGGATGGACAGAACCTTATCAAAGAAGAAGTCTTGTCCCTCCTCTCAAAAGGAGCTATAGAACTTGTCTCTCAGAACTCCCCTCCAGGTTTCCTGAGCAATCTCTTCCTGATCTCAAAAAAGTCAGGAGGTTTTTGTCCTGTCATCAACTTGAGGGACCTCAACTTTTTTGTAGTATATCGCAACTTCAAGATGGCATCCATATGCTGAGAGACCTTCTCCGTCTGAACGATTGGATGGTTAGTTTGGACATGAAGGATGCTTATTTAACTGTGCTGGTGACCCCTCCATGTCAGAAGTTTCTTCAGTTCAGATGGGCAGGCCACCTATGGCAGTTCAGCTGTCTCCCTTTCAGATTCAACTCAGCCCCAAACCGGTGTTAGCCTGCCTCAGGGCTCGAGGATTTCGTCTAGTGGTATACCTGTATGATATTCTTCAGATGGCTCAAGACAAAGACCTGTTGCTCTCTCAGCTTCAAGAAATGTCCTCTCTCCTCTGGGTTTTGTAATCAACGTAGAGAAGTTGAGCCTTTCCCCTCTACAGCTTGTATAGTTTCTGGGATTCTCCATAAACGCTACCCTTGGTCATCTAATTACACAAGAGAAGATAGATCATATCAAAGCAGAGATTCAATCAGCTCTAAGAGCCGCTTCCACCTCCATCCGCCAATTGATGAGGATCATTGGACTCCTATCCTCTTTGATCCAGGCCATATTTCCGGCTCCCCTTCACTACCGTGCCATGCAGCATCTCAAGATCCAATGTTTTCAGGAGTCCCATTCCTACCAACAACAGATATTTCTGATGAACGAAGTTCGATTGGAGATGTCTTGGTGGCTGCAACACATGGAGGCCTGGAATAGCAGAGCGGTTTTCAGATCTTCCCCGGATTTCATCCTTTCTTCCGATGCGAGCCTTTTAGGTTGGGGTACCTCTTGTGGCACATCCTCTACCGGCAGCCCTTGGACAGTGAAGGAATCCAACCTTCACATAAATTGCTTGGAATTATTAGCCGGCTCCTTTGCCGTTCTCAGTTTTTCGAAAAATATGACAGTTTGCTGCATTCTGTTACATATGGACAATTTTTCGGCTGTCCATTATATCAACCGACTAGGTGGGACTTGCTTGAAAGCTTTGTCAGACTTAACGTCCCATTTTTATCATTTTTGTTTGGAACTCAGGATTTCTGTTCGTGACCAATTTATCCTGGGCGTTTCCAATCTAACAGCGGACTGGTTTTCTCGTCACTAGAAAGATTCCAGCGACTGGATGCTGAACCGTCAAGTTTTTCTAGAGATCAATCGCATCTTTGGACCTCTTTCAGTGGATCTTTTCGCATCTCGAACCAACCACCAGTTACCAAGATTTTGCAGCTGTCTCCCAGACCCAGACAGCGAAGGAGTGGATGCTTTTCTGCAAGTTTGGCCTCCCCTCTGGGTTTACGCCTTCCCTCCTTTTGCTCTTATTGCAAGGACTATTTTGAGTGTACAACATTTTCAATGTCTTCTGACGTTGATCACTCCTTGGTGGCCAGCCCAATCTTGGTTTGCTCCCCTTCTGCAGATGTGTTCAGCCCCCCCTTGTCTACTTCCCAATCTCCTTGTGGATGCCCAGGATCTCCCACATCCTCTCTTAATCCAAGGTCTGAATCTTCTGTCTTGGAAGATTTCAGGGGATCCTGGTCCTCCGAGGGCCTTTCGTGAGAGGCTCCCTTCCTCTTGAGTGAATCTTGGGCTCCAGGTACTAGGAAATCTTATGCTTCAGCCTGGGCAGTCTAGTTTCGTTGGTGCATTGGGAGGGGATGTCGATCCCTTTTCTTCCTCTCCTCCCATGATTATAAACTTTCTCAAATAACATTTTTCGCAGGGTAAGGCTTACCGCATGATTAATCTTTTTCGTTCGGCCATTTCAGTGGGTCATCTTCCCTTTGAAAGTGTCCCTGCTGGCAAACACCCTTTAGTTTGTCATCTTCTTAAGGCCATTCGTCTTAAGAATCCTCCCCAATCTCATTATTCGAGCCTTTGGAATGTCAATCTGGTTTCATCTTTACTTAGAGATTGGCCTGATAACTCTTTGCTTTCCCTTAAGCAGTTATCTGCAAAATTGACCACGTTGCTTTGTTTGATTTATTTTCGTCGGGTCTCTGACATCAGGGCCCTGGATGTTCATTCCATCTCTTTTTCCCCTGAAGGAATTTCCTTTTCCATTTCAGGACTAAGTCATCCTCGAAATCTTTGTTTTATCCTTATTTTCTGTCAGATCCCCAACTTTGTTTGGCCTTGTGCCTTAAAGTATATTTGTCCAAAACTGAGAGTCTTCGTGGATCCATTTTGGGTCCTCTCCCGATTTCTTTTGTTCCTCCCCATCGTCCTGTCTCTTACCCTACCCTGGTGAGATGGGTTTGATGGCTTATGTCGGAGGCAGGAGTTTCTTCCTCTTTTGGGGCCCACTCTGTCAAAGGGGCTGCGGCTTCCAGTGCCTTTCTGTCCGGTTGCAATCTTCAGGATTTACAGTCAGCGACAGATTGGTCTTCTGCCTCTACTTTTTCTCAGTTCTATTTCAAACCAGTTTCTCACGCATTCCAGTCTGTCCTTTCTGGGCGTTAAAAATGCTTAAAATATGAAGCCTCCTGTCTTGCTATAAAATTCAGATTATTATAGCCATGGTGCATAAATCTAGATTTTATTAAAGACAGGAGGTGAATATTTTCCTTCCTCTTCCCTTCCCCCCCCCCCCCCCAAAAAAAGGATTTAATGTGAATTTTGTTCATGTTCACCTTTGTTTTTTCTTCAGGTTTTTTCTTTTTAGTGGCAGTGTTACCACTCTCTTTGTTCATTTTTTCAGTGTAAAAGGCCTTCTACCTTCCATTTTGTCACAGACGTCAGTCAGATCTGCGATGGATTCTTGGTGCCCTTCTCTTGTTTATGTTGAGAACTTTCTTCTGTTCAGGAGCGAAGAGAGGAAGATATTTACTGTTGCTGGGGATTATATTATCTGCTCGTTGCTGAATGGTTGTTTTTGTTTCTATGTTACTTGTTCTTTGCTGCCGTTTTGTAGCTGTCAGTAAAGATTCTACATAAAATATTTGCCTCCTGTCTTTAATAAAATCTAGATTATTTATGCACCAAGGCTATAATAATCAGAATTACTGATTACTGATGACAACAAGTTATAGGGCCACATTAAACAAGGTGCGTGTGAATAATGTTCTCAGCCAGGGAACAAGTACATCTGTATTCTGGGCAAGAGAGGTGGCATCCACCATCCTCATTTAAGATTGCACAAGCAACTGCACATACAGCGCTGCCCGGCTCATGCTTAACCAGTTGGGTGAGAACATGATGTCTTAATCATCTCAGACTAATCATCAGTGTGAGTTGTTTTAAGAGGGTAAGAAGCAGTTAACTTATGATAATCTTTAGCTTTCGGCTGTGGTTGTTCTATTTATATAAACAGCCAAAAACTTTATTAGTTTAATAATACTCACTGTAAAATTAAGCACACAAATCAGTGGTGGTTCTGAGGTGGGGAACACTGGGGGAGTTGTGGGTGTTCCATGAGAGAGGTCAGGGCAGGGGAAGGTGCAGGTGTTCTGAGTAATGAACCAGGTCTGGGGGTGCAGTTAGGCAGTTGTTGTTCTGTCTAATAGGACAGAGGGGGAGTAGTATTTTTTACCCTACTCCTTAGAAAAATGGGGGTTGCTCCTTTTTTATTACTGTCACTGACTCAAATGTTCTTAAAGATGCAGATATAAATATAATAAGCAAAAAGAGGGTAATCCCTGCACTATAACACAATAAATTAATATACATATATATATATATATATATATATATATATATATATATATATATATATATATATATATATATATATATATATATATATATATATATATATAGCCTTAAAGACTGAATATATAATACCAACTTTAGATAAGTACATAGGTAAAAAAACACAAAATGAGCATCTGATATAATATGCATAAATCATGAAATCAGTTAAAAAATTCACTTAAAAAAATCAATATAGAACACATAGAGTCCATATACAATATTAGGCAGCTTGTAGACAAGACGACTGTGAAGATTCCCGGAAGCTTTACAAAAACAAAATTTATGCTTACCTGATAAATTTATTTATTTCTTGACATGGTGAGTCCACGGATCGTCATCAATTACTAATGGGAATATCACTCCTGGCCAGCAGGAGGAGGCAAAGAGCACCACAGCAAAGCTGTTAAGTATCACTTCCCTTCCCACAACCCCCAGTCATTCGACCGAAGGAAAAGGAGAGAAAGGAAATAACACAAGGTGCAGAGGTGCCTGAGGGGTTATATAAAAGCTGTCCAAAAACAGGGAGGGCCATGGACTAACTCTGGGTTAACTTGTCAATATCCAAACTCAAAGTTAGTAGAATTTAAGATTAAATTACTTGTGCTTTAAATCTTAGACAAATGACTTATTATAGTAATTGTAGCATCACACTGTGAGTGGCTGTGCAAAACAACCTGGAATTGTTTAAATCCTCTTCGGCAAAACTTCTTAACCTTCACTACCTGGGATTTATGTTCATATGGAATTATAACTATATCTGGTTCCTGACACCAGCTGTATAGGAACAAACAGAAAGTATTGTGACTGACACGCGTCTCTGCTACTCCATTAATTCAACAGGAGCTGATCACAGCAACATATCCTACAGCAGAGGTCACTAGGAACCATAACTGCAGTTGAGGTTCATAACAAAATCAAGGTCAGAATATCACACCTAAGTTTTAAAGCTATCAACTTCCATATCACACTGGGGGTAGGGCTACACTGAGAATTTTCAAGTGCTCATCATGCAAGAAAACAAGTGAGGACACTGCTGGAAAGGTGATCTACCATACTTTAGGGGCAACACTTCTACTGGATCCTCTGGATCCTGTGCCATCCCCTGGGATTTCACTGCAGGAGGCCTAGTGAGCATTGCTCTATCCAGACATAGCGGCTACTTACCTCATATGGATTGCGGTTTTTTAAAGTAAGTGTTTTGTTATTGGGGCCTTTTCCCCACATCGTAGACTACAGACTACTTTCATCTCTGTTAGTCCTATATTTATACTGTGGCGCTGATACATCTACTTGCATTTCCATATAAATATAATAGTTTATATTTGTTTAATGAGTGATCTATTCTATTTCCCAGTAATTAAAGTCAGCATAATATCTATTTTACTCACCTAGCACATCTGAGTTCATGCTGATAACAGGCTCCAATGTCTGTGCTCAGGAAGAAGGTTCCCTTATTCACTCCAGTTACATCAATACCGGATATCTCTCAGTGCTCTGGCCGTGTCTGTAAAAAGTATATTAAATGGTTTAGACAGATAATAATAAATAATGGTTCTGATTAGCTGTACGTATGGTATAATTAAAGGCACACATAACAATTCATGTGATACAGATCAGCTGTTTAGGTTATTACATATGTGCTATTGATTCAGCACAAGCATTTAGTACAGTTAGCTCTGTGAGTCTTATAATTACCCCTTAAAGGGACACTGAACCCAAATTTTTTCTTTCGTGATTCAGACAGAGCATGACATTTTAAGCAACTTTCTAATTTACTCCTATTAACAATTTTTCTTCATTCTCTTTGTATCTTTATTTGAAATGCAAGAATGTAAGTTTAGATGCCGGCCAATTTTTGGTGAACAACCTAGGTTGTCCTTGCTGATTGGTGGATAAATTCATCCACCAATCAAAAACTGCTGTCCAGAGTTCTGAACCCAAAAAAAAAGTTTAAATGCCTTCTTTTTCAAATTAAGATAGCAAGAGAATGAAGAAAAATTGATAATAGGAGTAAATTAGAAAGCTGCTTAAAATTGCATGCTCTATCTAAATCACGAAAGAAAAAAATTGGGTTCAGTGTCCCTTTAAATATGAATCTTCCAAGATCTATACAACATAATGGTAGAAAATCTATTTAAGTGGGGCCATATCACAACTTTACAAATATATTATATTCTTTGTTTTCTATCATTTATATGAACAAGATTTTCTCCTGAAAGAAATGTTAAATATCAGTTGTTTAAATATAGGTTGAATTGGATACTGCAGTATTGGTATTGTACTTCCTACTAATTCTCACTGTCAGACATTTTGTCATGTGCTCCACCCTCAGTCCTTTAACTTCTCTTGGTCAATATTCAGTTTACTTAAATCACACTGCAAGGGTGTGTGGGAGAGATAGGCACTAAAATGTTAATTGCAATTGTTTTCTTGGATAGAGTTAAAAAAATAATTTGTGCTTACATAGGCCTAGATTTGGAGTTTGGCGGTAAAAGGGCTGTTAACGCTCCGCGGGCTTTTTTCTGGCCGCACCATAAAATTAACTCTGGTATCGAGAGTTCAAAAAAATGCTGCGTTAGGCTCCAAAAAAGGAGCGTAGAGCATTTTTACCGCAAATGCAACTCTCGATACCAGAGTTGCTTACGGACGCGGCCAGCCTCAAAAACGTGCTCGTGCACGATTCTCCCATAGGAAACAATGGGGCTGTTTGAGCTGAAAAAAAACCTAACACCTGCAAAAAAGCCGCGTTCAGCTCCTAACGCAGCCCCATTGTTTCCTATGGGGAAACACTTCCTACGTCTGCACCTAACACTCTAACATGTACCCCGAGTCTAAACACCCCTAACCTTACACTTATTAACCCCTAATCTGCCGCCCCCGCTATCGCTGACCCCTGCATTATATTATTAACCCCTAATCTTCCGCTCCGTAAACCGCCGCAACTTACATTATCCCTATGTACCCCTAATCTGCTGCCCCTAACACCGCCGACCTCTATATTATATTTATTAACCCCTAACCTGCCCCCCCACAACGTCGCCGCCAGCTATTTACAATAATTAACCCCTAATCTGCCGAGCGGACCTGAGCGCTACTATAATAAAGTTATTAACCCCTAATCCGCCTCACTAACCCTATCATAAATAGTATTAACCCCTAATCTGCCCTCCCTAACATCGCCGACACCTAACTTCAATTATTAACCCCTAATCTGACGACCGGAGCTCACCGCTATTCTAATAAATGGATTAACCCATAAAGCTAAGTCTAACACTAACACTAACACCCCCCTAACTTAAATATAATTTACATCTAACGAAATTAATTATCTCTTATTAAATAAATTATTCCTATTTAAAGCTAAATACTTACCTGTAAAAGAAATCCTAATATAGCTACAATATAAATTATAATTACATTGTAGCTATTTTAGGAATAATATTTATTTTACAGGCAACTTTGTAATTATTTTAACCAGGTACAATAGCTATTAAATAGTTAAGAACTATTTAATAGCTACCTAGTTAAAATAATAACAAAATTACCTGTAAAATAAATCCTAACCTAAGTTATAATTAAACCTAACACTACCCTATCAATAAATTAATTAAATAAAATACCTACAATTACCTACAATAAAACCTAACACTACACTGTCAATAAATTAATTAAATACAATAGCTACAAATAACTACAATTACATAAACTAACTAAAGTACAAAAAATAAAAAAGAACTAAGTTACAAAAAATAAAAAAATATTTACAAACATCAGAAAAATATTACAACAATTTTAAACTAATTACACCTACTCTAAGCCCCCTAATAAAATAACAAAGACCCCCAAAATAAAAAAATTCCCTACCCTATTCTAAATTAATAGAGTTAAAAGCTCTTTTACCTTACCAGCCCTGAACAGGGCCCTTTGCGGGGCATGCCCCAAGAAAATCAGCTCTTTTGCCTGTAAAAAAAAACATACAATACCCCCCCCCCCCAACATTACAACCCACCACCCACATACCCCTAATCTAACCCAAACCCCCCTTAAATAAACCTAACACTAGCCCCTGAAGATCTTCCGACCTTGTCTTCACCATCCAGGTTCACCGATCCGTCCTGGCATCCGGTGCTGAAGAGGTCCAGAAGAGGCTCCAAAGTCTTCCTCCTATCCGGCAAGAAGAGGACATCCGGACCGGCAAACATCTTCTTCCAAGCGGCATCTTCAATCTTCTTCCATCCGGTGCGGAGCGGGTACATCTTGAAGCAGCCGACGCGGATCCATCCTCTTCTTCCGGTGTCTCCCGACGAATGACGGTTCCTTTAAGGGACGTCATCCAAGATGGCGTCCCTCGAATTCCGATTGGCTGATAGGATTCTATCAGCCAATCGGAATTAAGGTAGGAATATTCTGATTGGCTGATGGAATCAGCCAATCAGAATCAAGTTCAATCCGATTGGCCGATCCAATCAGCCAATCAGATTGAGCTCGCATTCTATTGGCTGATCGGAACAGCCAATAGAATGCGAGCTCAATCTGATTGGCTGATTGGATCAGCCAATCGGATTGAACTTGATTCTGATTGGCTGATTCCATCAGCCAATCAGAATATTCCTACCTTAATTCCGATTGGCTGATAGAATCCTATCAGCCAATCGGAATTCGAGGGACGCCATCTTGGATGACGTCCCTTAAAGGAACCGTCATTCGTCGGGAGACACCGGAAGAAGAGGATGGATCCGCGTCGGCTGCTTCAAGATGGACCCGCTCCGCACCGGATGGAAGAAGATTGAAGATGCCGCTTGGAAGAAGATGTTTGCCGGTCCAGATGTCCTCTTCTTGCCGGATAGGAGGAAGACTTTGGAGCCTCTTCTGGACCTCTTCAGCACCGGATGCCAGGACGGATCGGTGATACCTGTTGAGGTGAAGACAAGGTAGGAAGATCTTCAGGGGCTTAGTGTTAGGTTTATTTAAGGGGGGTTTGGGTTAGATTAGGGGTATGTGGGTGGTGGGTTGTAATGTTGGGGGGGGGTATTGTATGTTTTTTTTTACAGGCAAAAGAGCTGATTTTCTTGGGGCATGCCCCGCAAAGGGTCCTGTTCAGGGCTGGTAAGGTAAAAGAGCTTTTAACTCTATTAATTTAGAATAGGGTAGGGAATTTTTTTATTTTGGGGGTCTTTGTTATTTTATTAGGGGGCTTAGAGTAGGTGTAATTAGTTTAAAATTGTTGTAATATTTTTCAGATGTTTGTAAATATTTTTTTTTTTTTTGTAACTTAGTTCTTTTTTATTTTTTTGTACTTTAGTTAGTTTATGTAATTGTAGTTATTTGTAGCTATTGTATTTAATTTATTTATGGATAGTGTAGTGTTAGGTTTTATTGTAGGTAATTGTAGGTATTTTATTTAATTAATTTATTGATAGGGTAGTGTTAGGTTTAATTATAACTTAGGTTAGGATTTATTTTACAGGTAATTTTGTTATTATTTTAACTAGGTAGCTATTAAATAGTTCTTAACTATTTAATAGCTATTGTACCTGGTTAAAATAATTACAAAGTTGCCTGTAAAATAAATATTAATCCTAAAATAGCTACAATGTAATTATAATTTATATTGTAGCTATATTAGGATTTCTTTTACAGGTAAGTATTTAGCTTTAAATAGGAATAATTTATTTAATAAGAGATAATTAATTTCGTTAGATGTAAATTATATTTAAGTTAGGGGGGTGTTAGTGTTAGTGTTAGACTTAGCTTTAGGGGTTAATCCATTTATTAGAATAGCGGTGAGCTCCGGTCGTCAGATTAGGGGTTAATAATTGAAGTCAGGTGTCGGCGATGTTAGGGAGGGCAGATTAGGGGTTAATACTATTTATGATAGGGTTAGTGAGGCGGATTAGGGGTTAATAACTTTATTATAGTAGCGGTGCGGTCCGCTCGGCAGATTAGGGGTTAATAAGTGTAGGCAGGTGTCGGCGACGTTGAGGGGGGCAGATTAGGGGTTAATAAATATAATATAGGGGTCGGCGGTGTTAGGGGGAGCAGATTAGGGGTACATAAGGATAACGTAGGTGGCGGCGCTTTGCGGTCGGCAGATTAGGGGTTAATTATTGTAAGTAGCTGGCGGCGACGTTGTGGGGGGCAGGTTAGGGGTTAATAAATATAATATAGGGGTCGGCGGTGTTAGGGGCAGCAGATTAGGGGTACATAAGTATAACGTAGGTGGCGGTCGGCAGATTAGGGGTTAAAAAATTTTAATCGAGTGGCGGCGATGTGGGGGGGACCTCGGTTTAGGGGTACATAGGTAGTTTATGGGTGTTAGTGTACTTTAGGGTACAGTAGTTAAGAGCTTTATGAACCGGCGTTAGCCCAGAAAGCTCTTAACTCCTGCTTTTTTTCTGCGGCTGGAGTTTTGTCGTTAGAGCTCTAACGCTCACTTCAGAAACGACTCTAAATACCGGCGTTAGGAAGATCCCATTGAAAAGATAGGATACGCAATTGACGTAAGGGGATCTGCGGTATGGAAAAGTCGCGGCTGAAAAGTGAGCGTTAGACCCTATTTTCAGTGACTCAAAATACCGGCGGTAGCCTAAAACCAGCGTTAGGAGCCTCTAACGCTCGTTTTCACGGCTACCGCCAAACTCTAAATCTAGCTGATAGAGTGATAATATAATGAGATGTTCTTTTGGCAAATTCAGTCCATTTAAAAGGACCATAAAATATAGAAATACAAAACCACAGATGCATAATAAAAATACAATGCAATAAAACTTACTATGAATTTAAAAGAGCAGTAGATTGTTTTCTGATAAATGTAGTTCTGCACCTGTACCATGTGACAGCTATCAGCCAATAACAGACTCCTGTACCATGTGACAGCTATCAGCCAATAACAGACTCCTGTACCATGTGACAGCTATCAGCCAATAATAGACTCCTGTACCATGTGACAGCTATCAGCCAATAACAGACTCCTGTACCATGTGACAGCTATCAGCCAATAACAGACTCATATGTTTATATAATGTGATCTCCTGCATATGCTAAGTAGGGGCCGGAGCCTCAGGTCATTTAAAAGGCTGTGTACAATTTAATAATGAAAATAAATTACAGACAGCAAACAGTTATTTTATATAAAAATAAAGCTAAAGGAGAAATTTCCCATACACTTTATACTATTTTATACACCAGTAAAACAAGTCATTAGAAACACATTAAAGGGACAGCAAAGTCACAATTACACTTTTATTATTCAAATTTAAACAACTTTCCAATTTCCTTCTATTATCAAATCTGCTTTATTCCCTTGGGGACCTTTGTGACAAAGCATATAATGCACTATGGTGCGCTAGCTGCTGATTAGTGGCACATACAAGCCTCTTGTCATTGGCTCACCTTATGTGCTCAGCTAGCTCCCAGTAGTGCATTGCTGCTGCATCAATAAAGGATACCTAGAGAATGAAGAAAATATTATAAAGGAAGTCAGTTGGAAAGTTGTTAAAAATTATTTGTTCTATTTAAATGATGAGAAACATTTGAGGTTTTCTTGTTCTTTTAAGGGAAAAACAAATTTACAGGACACTGTCGCTTTAAGTCTGTGATCATGTGACAGCAGCAGCTGAAGGTGCAGAATACACTTACTAAGGTCTTTACTAACAACAAGAATCAGTCACAGATCAGTGGGATAAACGTTCTGATGATAAACAGGTGCAGCTAATAGAAATAAGAAATGTATTATAAAATAACCTCATTAGAAATAAAATAATATGCAGATCACAAGATATTTATCATTAGATCAGTGATGAGACTGATACAACAGGGCCATAAGCTAAGTGATATTTATTACTGGAGAAAATAGCAGCTTCACACTAATATTAAATACAAATGGGTTGTATCTAAGCATCTGCAGACAGCCCCCTGATCACATGACTTTTTATTTATTATCTATTGACTTGTATTTAAGCCAATTAGTGCTGTTTGCTACAAGCCACAAGCATGAACACAATGTTATCTGTATGGCTCACATTAACTAGCACTCCCCTGCTGTGAAAAGCAAATAAAAACAACATGTGATAAGAGGCGGCCTTCAAGGACTTAGAAATTATATGAGCCTACCTAAGTTTAGTTTTCAACTAAGAATACCAAGAGAACAAAGCACATTGGATGATAAAAGTAAGTTGGAAAGTTGTTTAAAATTACATGCCCTATCTGAATCATGAAGGTTTATTTTTGTCTAGACTATCCCTTTAATTATAAACCTATAGGGAAATACAGGATTCTAATAGGCTGATACTTAAAAATCTATTGCTCATTGGATAACAGGCACAACACCCACAAATGTATTATTGGACAGACCTCCTCAAGCTTGAAAATATGGTTTGGTTCTGCTACAAACATTCATTTTACAAAATGCTATAAATTATTATGTATTAAATTAGCCTTTTTAATGAAATAACTAAATGTTAAATTCATTAACACAGCAGGAGAAATATAGAAAACTAATTAAATAAGTACAGTTGAATATTTTATTTAACCCCTTGGTGACCGGGGACGTGCCATGAACGTCCTACAAAAGGAAATGTATGCTTACCTGATAAATTTATTTCTTTTTCAATACGACGAGTCCACGGATTTCATCCTTACTTGTGGGATTACTCCTCCTGGTCAGCAGGAGGAGGCAAAGAGCACCACAGCAGAGCTGTATAAATAGCTCCTCCCTTCCCTCCCACTCCAGTCATTCGACCAAAGTTAGGAAGAGAAAGGAAAAGTCAAGGTGCAGAGGTGTCTGAAGTTTAACAAAAATATAAAAACTTGTCTCATGGAACAGGGCGAGCCGTGGACTCATCTTATCGAAAAAGAAATAAATTTATCAGGTAAGCATAAATTTCCTTTTCAAGATACGATGAGTCCACGGATTTCATCTTTACTTGTGGGATACAATACCAAAGCTATAGTACACGGATGAAACGGGAAGGATAAGACAGGGAACCTAAACGAAAGGCACCACTGCTAGCAGAACCATTCTCCCCAAAACAGCCCCAGCTGAGGCAAAAACATCAACAATTGTTGCAACCATGCAAATCTGATCAACAGAAACATCATTCCTGAAAGCCCAAGCGGAAACAACAGCCCTAGTGGAAAGAGCCATAATTTATTCAGGAGACTGCTATTCAGCAGTTTAATATACAAAACTGATGATACTCCTCAAGCAAAAAGAAAGAGAGGTAGTCGTAGCTTTCGGACCCCTACGGCTCCTAGAAAAAACAACAAACGCTCAAAAAAAGATGATTGGTTAAAATCCTTAGGCGCTTGAAAGCAGAACTTTAAAGCACGGACTACGTCTAATCATGTAACAGACGATCCTTCCTAAAAGAAGGATTAGGACACAAAAAAGGAACAACCATCTCCTGAGAAACAGTCTTGTTTGAAACAACTGGGAAGAAAATCAAGCTTTGCACGGAACACCACCGTATCCAAATGAAAAATAAGATAAGGAAAATATTGTAATGCCAAAAGCACAGACACGTCTGCAGAAGCCATAGTAACCAAAAAGATAACTTTCCAAGATAATAACGGAATATCTATGGAAGACCTAGGTTCAAACGGAACACCGTGAGTAATTCCAAGAACAAAATGAAAACTCCAAGGAGGAGCAAACGGTCTAAATACAGGCCTGATCCTAGGCACAGCCTGACAAAAAGATGGAACATCTGGGACACCTGCCAAATGCATGTGTCACAAATAGATAAAGCAGAAAAAGGAAAATCCTTTTAAAGATCCTGCGGAAAACCCCTTTGCCAATTCATCTTGGAGAAAAGAGAAAATCAGAAAGATAAAATCCTGGGAATCCAAACTGTACCCCATGAGTAACTCATAGATTCACACCATAAAAATATCTACGCCATAGCTTATGGTAAATATTTCTAGAAACAGGCTAAAGAACCTGAATTAAAATGATTATTACAGAATCAGAAAAACCCCGCTTAGATAAAAGTAAGCATGCAATCTCCAAACAGTCAGCTGCAAAGAGAACAGAACTGAGAGACGGAAGGGAACCTGAATGCAAAGGTGCCTCCTAAATGGAAACTTCCAAGACGGCAAAGACGTCATTGTCCACCAGATCTGCATACCAAACTTGCGAAGCCACGCAGGAGGAGCAATTCGAGCAAGAACCCGAGAAAAGAACGCAAACGGGGAAGAGAGATATGCGAGGCTGAAAGACCAAGAAACAGCCAAAAGCATTTATCAGTGCAGCCTGGAATCCCTGGACCTGGACCCATAGATAGGAAGCTCGACAATTTGACGAGATACCATGATATCCAACACCGGCCGACTGCATCGGAGAATCGTCTTGGAAATTACTTCCAGATGGAGTTCCCACTACTGTGACCGGAATCTAATGAATTGGACCGAAGCCAACTGAGGCCAAGCCCAAAACGCAATGAAAATCGTCCTCAGTCCTAGAATATGGAGGGGAAGGAGAGACTCTGCCTGAGTCCATACTCCCTGAGCCTCTAAAAAGTTCCAGACTGCTCCCCAGCCCAAAAAGCTGGCATCCGTTGTCACAAACACCCATGAAGAACTATGAAAGCATGTCCCCTGGGACATACGATCCAGAGACAACCACCATGGAAGAAAATCCCTCATCTCCTGTCTAGAGATATGCAATGGAACAAATCTGTATAATCTCCATTTCACTGTCTGAGCATACTTAGCTGCAGAGGCCTGAAATGAAACCGAGCAAACAGTATGAAATCCATTGTCGCCACCATCAATCCGAGTACCTCCAGGGACTGAGCCACTGAATGACGAGGAGTAAACTGAAGGGCTCGACAAGTATTCAGAATCTTAGACTTTCTGACCAGCGTCAGAAAAATTTCCATGGGCACAGAGTCGATCAGAGACACCATCTGTGGAATAAACAAACTCTTCCTCAGAATTACCTTCCACCCGTGAGTTCTCAGGAAGATAGAACAAGGTCAGAATGGAACCTGGTTAGGTGAAGAGATGCAGTCTGGATATAATATCGTCCAGATAAGGTGCCACCGTAATGCCCCGCGGTCGTAGTACCGCCAGACCATAGAACCTTAGTGAAAATTATGGGTGCCGTGGCAGACCAAAAGGAAGAGCCACAAACTGAAAAAGAGAGTCCAGAAAGGTAAACCTCAGAAACTTGAGAAGATCTCTGTGGATAGACACATGCAGCTATACATCCTTAGATCCACTGTTGCCACAATGAAACACAGAGAGACATGTTTAGACTTCTGAGGTCTAAAGAGGCCTGAGGGTTCCTTCCCTTATGGGAATTTCAAAACAAATTTGAATAAGACCCCAGCCCCTGTTCCAGTTTTGGAACGGAACTGATTACTCCTGGAAAGGAGAGTGGAAGAGAGGTCTCTTATGCAAAGGAAGAACGCCTCTCCTCTTATCCGGTCCTGGGCTGGGTGCAAAGCCTCCATGCTGACTTGGAAACAGCAGCAGGCTCCTTGGATTGTACACCCCTGATCCAAGAGTGGGTGGGACTCCGAGTGGATCAGATAGTCTCCCTCTATGTCGATAAAAAAGAGGAGTCAGCTGGACTCATATACCCTAAAATTAAAATCCAACTATCCTCTAAGGGTATAGTAGATCACATAGCTACATCAAGTATGTATGTGTACATAGGTATTGGGTACTTGTAACGCGCGGCTAATCCCCCGTAAGGGTCTCAAGGCACAGCTCATTTTATCAACCTCGTAAGGATGAAAGACTGAGTGGACCCTGCCGGGGAATGAACCTGCAACCCCTGGGTTGCTACAGAGCTCAGCCACAAAGTCATATGCGAGGCTGAATCAGTATGCTGAGCAATCTATCTGGCTCTTCCACCCGTGAGCAGCTACTGTGAAAGAAACTTGCTTCACTGAACAGTATAGTTCCCCCAGCGCTTTCCCAGCAGCAAGGGAGAAACTAACAACACTCTCAAAAAATCAAAGGGGGTTGTGGATGAAGAGCAAGACACCTGGTAAATAGACGCTAAGGTCTTAGGACAACAGAAAATATTAAACATTGTCAGAACACTACTTGTAGCTTCTGAGACAATACTGACTATAAAAAAGGATATCTCGTAATACATGGGGAACTTAAAAATCATGCATGCTTTTAAAGGGGAATAGCATGCAAATCATGGTTTTAAGTGAGGTTATTTGTAACCCACCAGTGAAAGTGGACTCGCTGTGTGTAACACATAGCCGCAGCTGGATTTCACACCTTCAGCCGTTAAAGCAGCAAAGTTTACCACTAGTCCCTTGTGGGACACCAGTCCACATTAGTATAAACTATAAAGTTCAAGTCACAACCCTATTCACTCTTACTGTGACTGCAAAAGATATATCAAAAACATATGAAACTGTATCTTTAAATGTTATGTGCAACGCTTTATTGAATGTATAATAAAGAATTTCCAGACTGCAGCTAAACCTAGAAGAGTCTGCACGCAACCGGATTGAACACCAATAAATAGTAGGATCCGGTGAATAAAAACACTCTTAAGTGCATTTGTGCTTGTGAAGCTGCCCTGCTGCTATTTACAACTGACGCAGCAAAGAAGGCATCCCCCAGACAGCTGTTTTCCCAAGAACCTAAAAAGGAAATTGTCATCAAAAGTCTCTCTGCTGAACAAGCAGAGAAGACCTCTTCCGGGACTAAAAAGGCGCGCAAACAAAAGCGCGAAACTAAGCCCCGCCCATCGTGGGCGTAACTCACCAAATCTCCCGGGCGGCTTAAAGTATATACAAAATGAAGCCGTTGGGAGAGCTAACATTCAAAATGGCAAATAAAGAAATAAACAAAACCTCCCAGTAGGCTACAAATTAAAACAAGCCGTTGGGAACCTCGAAAACGCGAGATAAGACTCGGTTATAAATATCATAAATCTCCCTGTCGGCTGAATAAGACATAGGGAGCGAAAAGCACCAAGCATACCTAACCCTTCAGATTGAAGAGAATAACCCTCCCCATCGGCTGCCAGTTAAGTAATGTAGGCCGTTAGGAGCAGGGAGAAATATTCTTAAGGTGCTGCTTATTGCAAGCCGTAGGGAACGAAGTCTGCACCAACCATAACAGTTGTCATGATGAGTCACTACAAAACTCCGTCGGCTGCAAATTTCTGCATTATAAGCCATATGGGGAAGGGAAATTTAGTCATGCATAACATCGTAGTACAGAATAAACCTCCCCGTCGGTTGCTAATTTAATATCGGAAGCCGACGGGAGCAGAGACATGCACCAGTCAGACATCACAAACTCCTATATCGGCTGCTAAATCTAGTTTCTTAAAGCCGTTAAAGACATTAGCATAGCCTTCCCTGTCGGCTGCTACATTTAGCAGTGGAAGCCGTCGGGAACAGAGACATGAAATATTCATGCATTACCCAGTTGTGTTTAATAAAAATAACCCTTGCAAGCGGCTTCGAATCTTAGGATTGGAAGCCATGGTGAGCAAGGACATGTATTTAACTTAACTCCTCCATACTGAAGAGGAATAAACCTCCCTGTCAGCCGTTAATGTAGAAGTGTACGCTGATGGGAGCTGGGACACGCAGCATGCAGGCTTCACCGTAACATGCCGAACAAATATAAACCTCCCCTATGGCTGTGAACTGTAGTATTGCCAGACGTAAGGAGTTGGGACATGTACTAAACATGTATAATCATGCTGAAACAGACTAAACCGCCCAGTCAGCTGCCACCTTTAAATACAAGCCGAAGGGAACAGAGATCATGGCAGAAGTTTTTAGTCAAAAATAACATAGAGCCACTCTCACGTCCTAGCAGCAACTGCCCAATAACTTACCCTCTCTTAGGGATACAGTTATCCATAAATATTTAAAAATATATAGTGCCAAATATTTCTGTGAACCCACTCCAGAAAAACAAAATTCAGTACTTACCTGAAAACCCTGCCCGGCAATAAGGCAGTCCACCCGGCTTGCGAGGCTCTCAAGTTCTCCTCACATTGGCCTGTGAAAATAACAAAAAGTGCTGAGTCACTCTATTCCCTCAGACTTTTGCAGGTAGGGCAGCAAAACATGTATGGGAGGCACAGTGAGAATAATGTCCCACAAGTTCCCATTGCTTTAAAGCCACCAAATGCTTCACTTTGTACTGAAGAGACTGATCTGGTCTAGGCTACACCCCAGAACAAAATAGTACACTGTGGCACCATTTGTAAAAATAATAAACACTTGATTGAAGAATCTATAATTAACACCTCACTTTGCCTCTTCCTATCACTAACACAGGCAAAGAGAATGACTGGGTTGGGAGGGAAGGGAGGAGCTATTTATACAGCTCTGCTGTGGTGCTCTTTGCCTTCTCCTGCTGACCAGGAGGCGTAATCCCACAAGGATGAAATCTGTGGAATCATCGTATATTGAAAAAGAAAAAAAATACCCTTAACAACCAAGGACTTTCCTGGCACGTCCTCTGGGGTTTCAAGCAGTGGAATCAATCCTTTCATGGTATTGCAGTGATGCCTCAATATTTAGGCTTCCTGCAATACCATATTTTTACACACCGATGCAGAGAGAGCCACTCCGTGGCCCTCTATGTACTGGTAGTGATGGTGCCGATCGTTGGTGGGTGGGAGCTTTAGCAGGGAGGCGGGTGGGCGACCCATCGCTACCCGGCACCCAAAGAGCCTTTGGGTCTCACAAAAAAATACTAAAAAAAATTAACCCCTAAAAAAATGCACAGAGCAAAAAAGTGCTTTTTTGCAAGAGCCAGTGATTTGTAGTGATCACTGGCAAGCTAGGGGTTAATGGCTTGGAAAAAAACCTTTGTTTTTTAATTTTTAAACTGATATAACTAAATAAATATCTCTCTCACTCAACACAGATCTCTCTCTTTCTCCAACAAAAACGCAAGTGAGGAGAGGGAGGGAGATCCACACTGATCAGTGTCAATATTTACTAATATTGACATGATCAGACAAATGGGTTAGTTTATTTTTATAAATTAAATTGTAGAGCAAGCTCAGATTGGATGACCCCAGCCTGCCCAATATGATGAGGCAGGCTAGGGACACCCCCAGAAGCCCCATGATGCACTGGGCATCGCCATCTTTGAAGCCACACGGGGGAGGGGGGCTATATGGGGCTTTTTATTAAAAATACATGTTTTTTTATTATTTATATGTATGTGTGTGATTTTACTAAGTGCCTCGACCCACCAAGGCACTTAGCACACTTAAAGAGCATCAGAAGCCTGCCCGATGGCTTCTGATGCTCTGCCTGACTGCTGGGCTCCACGTGGAGTCAAACCGGAAGTGATCGCTCCATGGGAGCGATTAAAATGGAGCCCAGCAGTCAGGAACAGTATTGCAGGATGCCTCAACATTGATGCATCACTGCAATACTGTTTGAGCGGATCCTTCGCTCAGATTACCCTCTCCCTGCATATTATTGTATTATATTGTACCATAGTGTAGCGGTCTCACCCGTTCCTGCCCCCGTGCATGCTCCCCATCCCGCCCTTATGCGCGATCCCGTACTCTCTGGCGTATATCCCCCAGCGATGAGCCACCCACCCACCTCCCTGCAGCTGCTCCCACCCACCAACGATCGGCACCATCGCTGGCCAATGCAGTGGCCCTCTCTGCATCAGTAGATAAAAAAGGTATTGCAGTGATGTCTCAATATCGAGGCATCACTGCAATACCTTAAAAGCATCTAGAAGCAATCAAAATCACTTCCAGAGCTTCAAACCCCAGAGGACATGTCAGGAACGTCCTTGGTCATTAAGGGTATTTCTTTCATGTAATTAGCAAGAGTCCATGAGCTAGTGACGTATGGGATATACATTCCTACCAGGAGGGGCAAAGTTTCCCAAACCTTAAAATGCCTATAAATACACCCCTCACCACACCCACAATTCAGTTTTACAAACTTTGAATCCCGTGGAGGTGGTGAAGTAAGTTTGTGCTTAGATTCTACGTTGATATGCGCTTCGCAACAGGTTGAAGCCCGGTTTTCCTCTCAGAGTGCAGCGAATGTCAGAGGGATGTGAAGAGAGTATTGCCTATTCGAGAACAATGGTCTACCTCTAGGGGATCTTTTTCATAGGCTCTCTGTTATCGGTCGTAGAGATTTCTTCTCCTACCTACCTTTTCAGATCGACGATATACCCTTATATACCATTACCTCTACTGATTCTCGTTTCAGTACTGGTTTGGCTATCTGCTTAATGTAGAGGAGTGTCCTGGGGTAAGTATGTCTTATTTTTTGTGACACTCTACGCTATGGTTGGGCACTTTATATGTAAAGTTCTAAATATATGTCTATAAACTTATATTTGCCTTGATTCAGGATAAACGGTATTCCTTATCTTCAGACTGTCAGTTTCATTATTGGGATAATGCATTTAATTATTTTTTTCTTACCTTGAAAATTTTTTAATTTGGCCATTTTTCCTGCGTGCTGTTAAGCTCGCGGGGGCGGGAAATGTTTCTTTTTATTTCGTTATTTTTTGGCGCGTTCTTTTTTTGGTGCTAAAAATTTTCGGCACTTCCGGCGCAGTAATTTTACACCGGAAGTTGTATTCTATTACGCATGCGTATTCCAAAAATGGGGCGTCTCTTTTACTCACATTATTTAAACATTTCTCTTCATTGCTTCTGGTTGCTAGAAGCTTATTTTTTTGTATTCTTTCCCATTCCTGAAACTGTCATTTAAGGAATTTGATAATTTTGCTTTATATGTTGTTTTTTCTATTACATATTGCAAGATGTCTCATCCCGACCCTGGATCAAAATCCACTAATGAACAGACGTTGCCTGATGCTGGTTCTACCAAAGTTAAGTGCATATGTTGTAAACTTGTGGTTATTGTTCCTCCAGCTGTAGTTTGTGAAAGCTGCCATGATAAACTTTCCAATGCTGATTGTGTCTCCATTAGTAATAATCCTTTACCTGTTGTTGTTCCTTCAACATCTAACGTTCAGGATGTTCCTGTTAATGTAAAAGAATTTGTTTCTAATTCTATTAGGAAGGCTCTGTCTGTTATTCCTCCTTCCAATAAACGTAAAAGGTCTTTCAAAACTTCTCACATTTCAGATGAATTTGTAGGTGACCGTCATCATTCTGATCTTATCTGATTCTGATGAGGTTTTTTTCTGGTTCAGAAGATTCTACTACAGATATTGATTCTGATAAATCCTCATATTTATTTAAAATGGAGTTTATTCGTTCATTACTAAAAGAAGTTTTGATTGCATTAGATATGGAGGAATCCAGTCCTCCTGATACTAAAACTGCTAAACGTTTAAATTCGGTTTATAAGCCTCATGTATTAATCCCGGAAGTTTTTCCAGTTCCTGATGCTATCTCAGATGTGATTGCTAGGGAATGGGATAGTTTGGGTACTTCATTTACTCCTTCTCCAAGGTTTAAGAAATTGTACCCTGTGCCATCTGATAGATTGGAGTTTTGGGATAAAATCCCTAAGGTCGATGGAGCTATCTCTACCCTTGCTAAACGTACTGCTATTCCTACGGCAGATAGCACTTCGTTTAAAGATCCTTTGGATAGGAAGATTGAATCTTTTTTAAGAAAAGCTTATTTATGTTCAGGCAATTTACTTAGACCTGCTATATCTTTGGCTGATGTTGCTGCAGCTTCAACTTTTTGGTTGGAGGTTTTAGCGCAACAAGTAACAGATCATAATGCATATAGCATTGTTAAACTTCTTCAACATGCTAATAACTTTGTCTGTGATGCCATTTTTATATCATTAGAGTTGATGTCAGGTATATGTCTTTAGCTATTTTAGCCAGAAGAGCTTTATGGCTTAAATCTTGGAATGTAGATATGACTTCTAAGTCAACTTTGCTTTCTCTCTCTTTCCAAGGTAATAAGTTGTTTGGTTCTCAGTTGGATTCTATAATTTCAACTGTTACTGGAGGGAAGGGAGCTTTTTTTCCCCAGGGCAAAAAAATCTAAAGGTAATTTTAGGGCTGCTAATCGTTTTCGTTCCTTTCGTCAAAATAGAGAGCAAAAGCCTGACCCTTCTCCTAAAGGAACGGTTTCCGGTTGGAAACCTAATCCAGTCTGGAATAAATCCAAGCCTTCCAGAAAGTCAAAACCTGCTCCTAAATCCGCATGAAGGTGCGGCCCTCATTCCAGCGCAGCTGGTAGGGGGCAGGTTACGATTTTTCAAAGATGTTTGGATCAATTCGATTTACAATCTTTGGATTCAGAACATTGTTTCACTAGGGTACAGAATAGGTTTCAAGGTAAGGCCATCTGTGAGAAGATTTTTTCTCTCACGCATTCCAGTAAATCCAGTGAAGGCTCAGGCGTTTCTGAAATGTGTTTCAGATCTAGAGTTAGCTGGGGTAATTATGCCAGTTCCAGTTCTGGAACGGGGTCTGGGGTTTTATTCAAATCTATTCATTGTGCCAAAGAGAGAGAATTCTTTCAGACCAGTTCTGGCTTTAAAAAATATTGAATCGATAAGTAAGGATACCAACATTCAAAATGGTGACTATAAGAACTATTCTGCCTTTTATTCAGCAAGGGCATTATATGTCTACGATAGACTTACAGGATGCATACCTGCATATTCCTATTCACTCAGATCACTACCAGTTTCTGAAATTCTCTTTTCTAGACAAGCATTACCAGTTTATTGCCCTTCCATTTGGTCTAGCAACTGCGCCAAGGATCTTTTCGAAGGTTCTAGGTGCCCTTCTCTCTGTAATCAGAGAACAGGGTATTGCGGTATTTCCTTATTTGGACGATATCTTGGTACTTGCTCAGTCTTTACATTCTGCAGAATCTCACACAAATCAACTTGTGTTGTTTCTTCAAAGACATGGTTGGAGGATCAATTTACCAAACAGTTCTTTGATTCCTCAGACAAGAGTAACCTTTTTAGGTTTCCAAATAGATTCAGTGTCTATGACTTTGTCTCTGACAGAAAAGAGACGTCTGAAATTGGTTTCAGCCTGTCGAAACCTTCAGTCTCAATTGTTCCCTTCGGTAGCATTATGCATGGAGATTTTAGGTCTCATGACTGCTGCTTCGGACGCGATCCCTTTTGCTCGTTTTCACACGAGACCACTTCAGCTTTGTATGCTGAACCAGTGGTGCAGGGATTATACAAGGATATCACAAATAATATCCTTAAATCCCAATGTTCGATCATCTCTAACTTGGTGGATGGATCACCATCGTTTAATTCAAGGGGCCTCTTTTGTTCATCCAACCTGGACTGTGATCTCAACAGATGCGAGTCTTTCAGGTTGGGGAGCTGTATGGGGATCTCTGACGGTGCAGGGGGTTTGGGAATCTCAGGAGGCGAGATTACCAATCAACATTTTGGAACTCCGTGCGATTTTCAGAGCTTTCAGTTCTGGCCTCTTCTAAAGAGAGAATCGTTTATTTGTTTTCAAACAGACAAATGTCACGACCGTGGCATATGTCAATCATCAAGGTGGGACTCACAGTCCTCAAGCTATGAAAAGTATCTCGGATACTTGTATGGGCGGAATCCAGCTGTCTAATTTCTGATGTTCACATACCAGGTGTAGACAATTGGGAAGCGGATTATCTCAGTCGCCAGACGTTACATCCGGGCGAATGGTCTCTTCATCCAGAGGTTTTTCTACAGATTGTGCAAATCTGGGGTCTCCCAGAAATAGATCTGATGGCCTCTCATCTAAACAAGAAACTTCCCAGGTATCTATCCAGATCCCGGGATCCTCAGGCGGAAGCAGTGGATGCGTTGTCAATTACTTGGAATTATCATCCTGCTTATATCTTTCCGCCTCTAGTTCTTCTTCCGAAAGTAATCTCCAAAATTCTAATGGAGCGCTCATGTGTACTGCTGGTGGCTCCAGCATGGCCCCACAGGTTTTGGTTTGCGGATCTCGTTCAGATGGCCAGTTGCCAACCTTGGACACTTCCGTTAAGGCCAGACCTTCTATCTCAAGGTACTTTTTTCCATCAGGATCTCAAATCATTAAATTTGAAGGTATGGAAATTGAACGCTTAATTCTTAGTCATAGAGGTTTTTCTGACTCAGTGATTAATACTATGTTACAGGCTCGAAAATCTGTCTCTAGAAAGATTTATTATCGGGTTTGGAAGACCTTACATCTCTTGGTGTTCTTCTCATAAATTTTCCTGGCATTCTTTCAGAATTCCTAGAATTTTACAATTTCTTCAGGATGGTTTGGATAAAGGTTTATCTGCAAGTTCTTTGAAAGGACAAATATCTGCTCTTTCTGTTCTTTTTCACATAAAGATTGCTCATCTTCCTGATATTTGTTGTTTTGTACAGGCTTTGGTACGTATCAAACCTGTCATTAAGCCAATCTCTCCTCCTTGGAGTCTTAATTTGGTTTTGTCAGCCTTACAGGCTCCTCCGTTTGAGCCTATGCATTCTCTGGACATTAAATTACTTTCCTGGAAAGTATTGTTCCTTTTAGCTATCTCTTCTGCTAGAAGAGTTTCTGAGTTATCTGCTCTTTCTTGTGAATCTCCTTTTCTGATTTTTCATCAGGATAAGGCGGTGTTGCGGACTTCATTTCAATTTTTGCCTAAGGTTGTGAATTCTAACAACATTAGTAGAGAAATTGTTGTCCCTTCATTATGTCCTAATCCTAAGAATTATAAGGAAAGGTCGTTACATTCGTTGGATGTAGTTAGAGCTTTAAAATATTATGTTGAACCTACTAAAGATTTTAGAAAGACTTCTAGTCTATTTGTTATCTTTTCTGGTTCCAGGAAAGGTCAGAAGGCTTCTGCCATTTCTTTGGCATCTTGGTTAAAGTCTTTGATTTATCATGCTTATGTGGAGTCGGGTAAGTCCCCGCCTCAAAGGATTACGGCTCATTCTACTAGGTCAGTCTCTACTGCCTGGGCTTTTAGGAATGAAGCTTCTGTTGATCAGATTTGCAAAGCAGCAACTTGGTCTTCTTTGCATACTTTAACTAAATTCTACCATTTTGATGTGTTTTCTTCTTCTGAAGCAGTTTTTGGTAGAAAAGTACTTAAGGCAGCTGTCTCTGTTTGATTTGTCTGTTTATAATTTCAGTTTTTTTCATTATAAGATTAAAACTTTTTGATTTGGGTTGTGGATTATTTTTTTCAGCGGAATTGGCTGTCTTTATTTTATCCCTCCCTCTCTAGTGACTCTTGCGTGGAAGTTCCACATCTTGGGTATCTGCTATCCCATACGTCACTAGCTCATGGACTCTTGCTAATTACATGAAAGAAAACATAATTTATGTAAGAACTTACCTGATAAATTCCTTTCTTTCATATTAGCAAGAGTCCATGAGACCCACCCTTTTTTTGTGGTGGTTATTATTTTTTTGTATAAAGCACAATTATTCCAATTCCTTATTTTTTTTATGCTTTCGCACCTTTTTCACCCCACTTCTTGGCTATTCGTTAAACTGAATTGTGGGTGTGGTGAGGGGTGTATTTATGGGCATTTTAAGGTTTGGGAAACTTTGCCCCTCCTGGTAGGAATGTATATCCCATACGTCACTAGCTCATGGACTCTTCCTAATATGAAAGAAAGGAATTTATCAGGTAAGTTCTTACATAAAAATGTTTTTTTGTAGGACGTTCCTGGCACATCCTCGGTCGTTTAGAGGTTAATAAGTACATATCTGTGTGTAAATGTACCCAGGCTTTATAGTGTGATTTAATAAGTACATATCTGTGTGTAAATGTACCCAGGCTTTATAGTGTGATTTAATAAGTACATCTGTGTGTAAATGTACCCAGGCTTTATAGTGTGATTTAATAAGTACATCTGTGTGTAAATGTACCCAGGCTTTATAGTGTGATTTAATAAGTACATCTGTGTGTAAATGTACCCAGGCTTTATAGTGTGATTTAATAAGTACATATCTGTGTGTAAATGTACCCAGGCTTTATAGTGTGATTTAGTAAGTACATATCTGTGTGTAAATGTGCCCAGGCTGTATAGTGAGTTTTAATAAGTGCATGTGTGTGTAAATGTACCCAGGCTTTATAGTGTGATTTAATAAGCACATCTGTGTGTAAATGTACCCAGGCTTTATAATGTTATTTAATAAGTACATCTGTGTGTAAATGTACCCAGGCTTTATAATGTTATTTAATAAGTACATCTGTGTGTAAATGTACCCAGGCTTTATAGTGTGATTTAATAAGTACATATCTGTGTGTAAATGTAACCAGGCTTTATAGTGTGATTTAATAAGTACATATCTGTGTGTAAATGTACCCAGGTTTTATAGTGTGATTTAATAAGTACATATCTGTGTGTAAATGTATCCAGGCTTTATACTGTGATTTAATAAGTACATCTGTGTGTAAATGTACCCAGGCTTTATAGTGTGATTTAATAAGTACATCTGTGTGTAAATGTACCCAGGCTTTATAAGTACATCTGTGTGTAAATGTACCCAGGCTTTATAGTGTGATTTAATAAGTACATTTGTGTGCAAATGTATCCAGGCTTTATAGTGTGATTTAATAAGTACATCTGTGTGTAAATGTACACAGGCTTTATAGTGTGATTTAATAAGTTCATCTGTGTGTAAATGTACCCAGGCTTTATAGTGCGATTTAATAAGTACATCTGTGTGTAAATGTACCCAGGGTTTATAGTGCGATTTAATAAGTACATCTGTGTGTAAATGTATCCAGGCTTTATAGTGTGATTTAATAAGTACATCTGTGTGTAAAATGTACCCAGGCTTTATAGTGTGATTTAATTAGTACATCTGTGTGTAAATGTACCCAGGCTTTATAGTGTGATTTAATAAGTACATCTGTGTGTAAATGTACCCAGGCTTTATAGTGTGATTTAATAAGTACATATCTGTGTGTAAATGTACCCAGGCTTTATAGTGTGGTTTAATAAGTACATCTGTGTGTAAATGTACCCAGGCTTTATAATGTGATTTAATAAGTACACCTGTGTATAAACGTACCCAGGCTTTATAGTGTGATTTAATAAGTACATATGTGTGTAAATGTACCCAGGCTTTATAGTGTGATTTAATAAGTACATATGTGTGTAAATGTACCCAGGCTTTATAGTGTTATTTAATAAGTACATATGTGTGTAAATGTACCCAGGCTTTATAGTGTGATTTAATAAGTACATATGTGTGTAAATGTATCCAGGCTTTATAGTGTGATTTAATAAGTACATTTGTGTGTAAATGTACCCAGGCTTTATAGTGTGATTTAATAAGTACATCTGTGTGTAAATGTAGCCAGGCTTTATAGTGTGATTTAATTAGTACATCTGTCTGTAAATGTACCCAGGCTTTATAGTGTGATTTAATAAGTACATCTGTGTGTAAATGTACCCAGGCTTTATAGTGTGATTTAATTAGTACATCTGTGTGTAAATGTACCCAGGCTTTATAGTGTGATTTAATAAGTACATCTCTGTGTGTAAATGTACCCAGGCTTTATAGTGTGATTTAATAAGTACATATCTGTGTGTAAATGTACCCAGGCTTTATAGTGTGATTTAATAAGTACATATCTGTGTGTAAATGTACCCAGGCTTTATAGTGTGATTTAATAAGTACATATGTGTGTGTAAATGTACCCAGGCTTTATAGTGTGATTTAATAAGTACATCTGTGTGTAAATGTACCCAGGCTTTATAGTGTGATTTAATAAGTACATCTGTGTGTAAATGTACCCTGGCTTTATAGTGTGATTTAATAAGTACATCTGTCTGTAAATGTACCCAGGCATAGTGTGATTTAATAAGTACATATGTGTATAAATGTACCCAGGCTTTATAGTGTGATTTAATAAGTACATCTGTGTATAAATGTACCCAGGCTTTATAGTGAGCTTTAATAAGTACATCTGTGTTTAAATGTATCCAGGCTTTATAGTGTTATTTAATAAGTACATATGTGTGTAAATGTACCCAGGCTTTATAATGTGATTTAATAAGTACATCTGTGTGTAAATGTACCCAGGCTTTATAGTGAGCTTTAATAAGTACATCACTAGGTACACTTAAAGGGAAAGTATACACAATTTTCATATAACTGCATGTAATAGACAATACTATAAAGAATAATATGCCCAGATACTGATCTAAAAATTCAGTATAAAACCTTTTTAAAACTTACTTAGAAGCTCCAAGTTTAGCTCTGTTGATTAGATAAGCAGAAACACCCAGGGAAAAGATGAAGGCTATAAAAAGACAGATTATACAAACAGAAGCCAGCAGTAGACTGGAAAAACGCGTCTACTTCTGACTAGGGTTGCCACCCATCCCTTAAAATACAGAACATTTATAAGTTACACATGCTGCAGGGTGTGCAGGGAAGAATATTAATAGTGCTGTCCAGAAACACAATACAAGTTCCTCTCTGCACACCCTGCAGCATGTGTAACTCATAAGTGTCCAGGAAAACATGGCTGAGGTGGCAACCCTACTTCTGACACTGAGGGGCTTGGTTACGAGTGAAAAAATCAGCAAAACTAAACATTGTTACAAAAACACTCCCAGATGGGCTATATAAATGGATCATCTACAACACATTTATGCAAACAAACATTTGGTGTATAATGTCCCTTTAACACTACTCAGTAGGCGCTACACCTGGGTTAACTCAAGCAGATTACATATAAAAACAGAATTTATGTTTACCTGATAAATTTCTTTCTCCTACGGTGTATCCGGTCCACGGCTTCATCCTTACTTGTGGGATATTCTCAATCCCTACAGGAAGTGGCAAAGAGAGCACACAGCAGAGCTGTCCATATAGCTCCCCTCAGGCTCCGCCCCCCCAGTCATTCGACCGACGGTTAGGAGAAAAAGGAGAACCATAGGGTGCAGTGGTGACTGTAGTTTACAAAAAAAAAATTTAAACCTGACCAAAATGCCAGGGCGGGCCGTGGACCAGATACACCGTAGGAGAAAGAAATTTATCAGGTAAACATAAATTCTGTTTTCTCCTACATTGGTGTATCCAGTCCACGGCTTCATCCTTACTTGTGGGAACCAATACCAAAGCTTTAGGACACGGATGAAGGGAGGGAACAAGTCAGGTAAACTAAACGGAAGGCACCACTGCTTGCAAAACCTTTCTCCCAAAAATAGCCTCCGAAGAAGCAAAAGTATCGAATTTGTAAAATTTGGCAAACGTATGCAGTGAAGACCAAGTCGCTGCCTTACAAATCTGTTCAACAGAAGCCTCATTCTTGAAAGCCCATGTGGAAGCCACAGCTCTAGTAGAGTGAGCTGTAATTCGTTCAGGAGGCTGCCTTTCAGCAGTCTCATAAGCCATCCGGATGATGCTTTTCAGCCACATCAAGATTGTGTAACAGACGTTCCTTGTTAGAAACTGGATTAGGAGACAGAGAAGGAACAACTATTTCCTGGTTGATATTCTTATTGGAAACCACTTTTGGAAGAAAACCAGGTTTGGTACGTAAAACGACCTTATCTGTATGAAACACCAGATAGGGTGAATTACACTGCAAAGCAGACAATTCAGAAACTCTTCTAGCAGAAGAAATAGCTATTAAAAACAAAACTTTCCAAGATAGTAACTTAATATCTATGGAATGTAGATGTTCAAACGGAACCCCTTGAAGAACTGAAAAAACTAAATTTAGACTCCATGGAGGAGCCACAGGTCTGTAGACAGGCTTGATTCTGACTAAAGCCTGTACAAACGCCTGAATATCTGGCATGGCTGCCAGATGCTTGTGTAACAAAACAGACAGAGCAGATATCGGTCCCTTTAAAGAACTAGCTGACAGACCTTTCTCCAATCCTTCTTGGAGAAAAGATAGTATCCTTGGAATCCTAATCTTACTCCATGAGTAACCCTTGGATTCGCACCAGCAAAGATATTTCCGCCATATCTTATGGTAAATTTTCCTGGTGACAGGCTTTCTAGCCTGGATCAGAGTATCTATAACTGATTCCGAAAACCCACGCTTAGCTAGAATCAAGCGTTCAATCTCCAAGCAGTCAGTTGCAGAGAAACTAGGTTTGGATGTTCGAATGGACCTTGAATTAGAAGGTCCTGCCTCAAAGGCAGCTTCCATGGTGGAACCGATGACATATTCACCAGGTCTGCATACCAAGTCCTGCGTGGCCACGCAGGAGCTATCAGAATTACCGAAGCCTTCTCCTGTTTGATCCTGGCTACTAGCCGGGGGAGAAGGGGAAATGGTGGAAAGACATAAGCTAGATTGAACGACCAAGGTGCTACTAAGGCATCTACCAATGTCGCCTTGGGATCCCTGGACCTGGACCCGTAACGTGTAACTTTGGAGTTCTGACGTGAAGCCATCAGATCCAGATCTGGAATGCCCCATAGCTGGGTCAGCTGAGCAAAAACCTCCGGGTGGAGTTCCCACTCCCCCGGATGGAAAGTCTGACGACTCAGATAATCCGCTTCCCAGTTGTCCACTCCTGGGATGTGAATTGCTGATAGATGGCAGGAGTGATCCTCTGCCCATTTGATGATCTTGGATACCTCCCTCATCGCTAGGGAACTCTTTGTTCCCCCCCTGATGATTGATGTACGCTACAGTCGTCATGTTGTCCGACTGAAATCTGATGAATTTGGCCTCCGCTAGTTGAGGCCATGCCTGGAGCGCATTGAATATCGCTCTCAATTCCAAAATGATTATCGGGAGAAGAGATTCTTCCCGAGACCATAGACCCTGAGCCTTCAGGGACTTCCAGACCGCGCCCCAGCCTAAGAGGCTGGCGTCGGTCGTGACAATGATCCACTCCGGTCTTCGGAAACTCATTCCCTGAGACAGGTGATCCTGAGACAACCACCAGAGGAGTGAGTCTCTGGTTTGCTGGTCCATCTGAATCTGGGGAGACAAATCTGCATAATCCCCATTCCATTGTTTGAGCATGCACAGTTGCAATGGTCTTAAATGAATTCGAGCAAAAGGAACCACGTCCATTGCCGCAACCATTAGTCCTATTACCTCCATGCACTGAGCTATGGAGGGTTGAGGAATGGATTGAAGAACTCGACAAGTGTTCAAAAGTTTTAATTTCCTGACCTCTGTCAGAAAGATTTTAATTTCTACCGAGTCTATTATTGTTCCCAGGAAGGGAACCCTTGTGAACGGGGATAGAGAACTTTTTTCTATGTTCACCTTCCACCCGTGAGACCTTAGAAAGGCTAGAACAATGTCCGTATGAGCCCTTGCTTTGTGAAAGGACGACGCCTGTATTAAAATGTCGTCTAGGTAAGGTGCTACTGCAATGCCCCTTGGCCTTAGCACCGCTAGAAGGAACCCTAGCACCTTTGTGAAAATTCTGGGAGCAGTGGCCAATCCGAAGGGAAGAGCCACGAACTGGTAATGCTTGTCCAGAAAGGCGAACCTCAGAAACTGATGGTGATCTTTGTGGATAGGAATATGCAGGTACGCATCCTTTAAGTCCACGGTAGTCATATATTGACCCTCCTGGATCATTGGTAAAATTGTCTGAATGGTTTCCATTTTGAATGATGGAACTCTGAGGAATTTGTTTAGGATCTTTAAATCCAGAATTGGCCTGAAAGTTCCTTCCTTTTTGGGAACTACAAACAGGTTTGAGTAAAATCCCAGTCCTTGTTCTGCTGTTGGAACTGGGTTTATCACTCCCATTTTTAAAAGGTCTTCTACGCAATGTAAGAATGCCTGTCTCTTTATCTGGTCTAAAGATAAGCGAGACATGTGGAACCTTCCCCTTGGAGGAAGGTCCTTGTATTCTAGAAGATACCCCTGAGAGACAATTTCTAGTTCCCAGGGGTCCGGAACATCTCTTGCCCAGGCCTGAGCAAAGAGAGAAAGTCTGCCCCCTACTAGATCCGGTCCCGGATCGGGGGCTACCCCTTCATGCTGTCTTGGTAGCAGCAGCAGGCTTTTTGGCCTGTTTACCCTTGTTCCAGCCTTGCAATGGTTTCCATGCTGGTTTGGGCTGGGGTGCGTTACCCTCTTGCCTAGTGGCTGTAGAGGTAGAAGCCGGTCCGTTCCTGAAATTGCGAAAGGAACGAAAATTAGACTTATTTTTAGCTTTGAAAGGTCTATCCTGTGGAAGGGCATGGCCCTTTCCCCCAGTGATATCTGAAATAATTTCTTTCAACTCTGGCCCGAATAGGGTCTTACCCTTGAAAGGAATATTAAGCAATTTTGTTTTGGACGACACATCCGCCGACCACGATTTTAGCCAAAGCGCCCTACGCGCCACTATTGCGGAACCAGAATTTTTCGCCGCTAATTTAGCTAACTGAAAAGCGGCATCTGTAATGAAAGAATTAGCCAACTTCAGGGCGTGAATTCTATCCATGACTTCATCATAAGAAGTCTCCTTCTGGAGCGAGTTTTCTAATTCCTCAAACCAAAAAGCAGCTGCAGTGGTTACAGGAATAATGCAAGAAATTGGTTGAAGAAGAAAACCTTGCTGAACAAAAATTTTCTTAAGTAAACCTTCTAATTTTTTATCCATAGGATCTTTGAAAGCGCAACTGTCTTCTATTGGTATAGTTGTGCACTTAGCTAGCGTTGAAACTGCCCCCTCTACCTTAGGGACCGTCTGCCACGCGTCCCTTCTGGGGTCAACAATGGGGAACATTTTCTTAAATATAGGAGGGGGAACAAAAGGTACACCTGGCTTCTCCCACTCCTTATTCACTATATCCGCCACCCTCTTAGGTATCGGAAACGCATCAGTGTGTACTGGGACCTCTAAGAATTTATCCATTTTACACAATTTTTCTGGGACCACCAAAGGGTCACAATCATCAAGAGTAGCTAGGACCTCCATAAGTAGAGCGCGGAGGTGTTCAAGCTTAAATTTAAATGCTATGGTATCAGGCTCTGCCTGCTGAGAAACTTTTCCTGTGTCAGAAATTTCTCCCTCAGACAGGCCCTCCCTCACCCCCAAGTCAGATTGATGTGAGGGCACTACAGATAAATTATCCTCTGCGTCTGCTTGCTCATTTTCTGTGTTTAAAACTGAGCAATCACGCTTCCTAGGAAAAGCTGGCAGTTTGGATAAAAATGCTGCGAGAGAATTATCCATTACTGCTGCTAACTGTTGCATAGTAATATCAATTGGCGCGCTAGATGTACTGGGCATCGCTTGCGCGGGCATAGCTGGTGTTGACACAGAAGGAGAGGATAGTGAGCTATCCTCACTACCTTCAGCTAAAGAATCATCTTGGGCTATATCTTTAAGTGTGATTGTACGGTCCTTAAGCTGTTTGGACGCTATGGCACACTTCACACATAAATTTAATGGGGGAACCACCTTGGCCTTTGAACATACAGAACATAGGTTATCTGAAGGGTCAGACCTGTTTGACAGACTTAAACAGATCTTCAATGCAATAAAAATTATTTTTGACAAAAACGTTACTGTGTCTTTAAATAATAAAAGTGCACACTTTATTACTAAAACATCAAAAAACCATCAAATAAACATCCGATTTTAATGAAATTTTCACCACAGTGTCTTAATGCTTTGAAATGATTGCACACAAATTTTCAGACCAATTAACCCCTTAATGCCCAAACCGGAGCTAATAACAGCAATTAACCTGTTAAAAACACTACAGTACTATGCCACAGCTTTCCACTGTGGCCTTTAGCTTCCTTAGGGATTATTTTAGTAGGAAATAAGCCTCTCTGGAGCCTTTCCTGAAGCCTCTGGACTCCCCACGTGAAGCTGCATGAACTGCCTAGTCAAAACAACTGTGCAATTGAGGCCTGAAAATGAGGCCTCCTCCCTCTTCATTCCAGAGTGGAGGGGCCTTTCTGTCTAGAATAGGTGTCCAAATAAGTGCCAGGTGCAAATTAAACCCCAAAAGTGTTTTAAAGTCTGAAAAAACACCTTAATAATAGTGAAAAACATGCTAAAAAGCAATCGATTTAGCCCACAATAGTGTCAACCAGCATAGAGCCCTTAATATAAGCCATAATTTTATACAGAGTCTAAGAAAAATGGCTTACCTATCCCAGAGGGGATAACTGACAGTCTTCTAGCATTACTAGGTCTTGTTAGAAAAATGACTGATCATACCTGAAGCAGTTAAGCCTGCAAACTGTTCCCCCCAACTGAAGTTCTCTGGTTTCAACAGTCCTGCGTAGGAACAGCAATGGATTTTAGTTACTGGTGCTAAAATCATATTCCTCTCGGCAGAAATCTTCATCACTTTCTGCTGCAGAGTAAATAGTACAAGCCGGCACTATTTTAAAATAACAAACTCTTGATAGAAGAATAAAAAACTACAACTAAACACCACATACTCTTTACCACCCCCGTGGAGATGCTACTAGTTAGAGCGGCAAAGAGAATGACTGGGGGGGCGGAGCCTGAGGGGAGCTATATGGACAGCTCTGCTGTGTGCTCTCTTTGCCACTTCCTGTAGAGATTGAGAATATCCCACAAGTAAGGATGAAGCCGTGGACCGGATACACCAATGTAGGAGAAATATATTATATATTGATTCAGGCAATGACGGAAACTAAAAAGTACAGGCCAGTGATTTCTCAGTTGTATGGATCTAATTATTCCCTAGACCATGCACGTGGGCTCTCACAGGTGGATTTTCTATGTATTTCTCTTTTTTGGGATCATCTATGTGAAATTAGGGTGAATAACACATTTATCTGAATGCACATCTATAGGGTTTCTGTGCTGCTAGGGGAGCTCAGGATGTAAATCTGCAGGGAATGACAGCTCTAATCTTTATGGTCACTGGAATTGAATTTATATTTTCTGTGTCAGAGTAAAATGCTTATTTGGGCTCTAGGTATTTATCTGAACCCTGGGAAATGATGGATTCATTTTATGCAATTTGTTTCCTGCAATGATAGCACTTAAAGCAATCTTGTTAGTTCTGATGGTTCTGTCTTCTAGAAAAAAACTTTAAAGGGATAGGAAACCCTACTTTTTTCTTTCAAGAACTTTCTAATTTTACTTCTATTATCATTGTCTTCATTGTCTTTGTATTTTTTGTTAAAAAGCAGCTTGTCTCTTTATATGACAATTAAAAACATGGTGAGGGAGGGGCATATGAGGTGGGAGGGGCAGAGGAGGTAGGTAGGTGGAGCAAAAAGGGGGTGGGGGGGCCCTGTCACACTATTTGACCAGGGGCCTTGGTTGGTCTCAGTCTGCCCCTGTATATACATTTATATAAACTAATGTTATTGTCATAAAGGGCTTTGTCAGCTGTAAAACACAAAGACCTAAATACCATTGAGGAGGTAAATTGTGAAAACTAAGTGCTAAAAACATTTATCACCATTAAAGTCTATGGAGAATTTTTATGACACCAGCAGTTTCCAAACTTTACCACAGGAATGAAAACCCAGCCAAAGTATGATCTGTTGTAACCATATAGAAAAGGCAATTAAATCTGTGCTTAAAGGGACAGTCTACTCCAGAAATTGTATATTCAAAAAAGATAGATAATCCCTTTATTTACCATTCTCCAGTTTTGCATAACACCACAGTTATATTAATATACTTTTTACCTGTTGTGTTGTGCTGTAAAAAGCTATAAGAATGCACTAATAGATAAAAGGTAAGAGACAATAAATTAGCATATGAGCCTATCTAGGTTTAACTTTCAACAAAGAGTACAAGGCAGATTTGATGATAAAGTAAATTTGAAAGTTGTTTAACATTGCTGTCCTATCTGAATCATAAAAGTTTAATTTTAAATTTAATGTCCTTTAAACTCTGAAAATTGTGAGTTTTCCAATCATTAGAATTTTTATAAGTGCACCCTAAAGTCTTCATAAACATGACCCTGCTACATATCTGCCCCTAGTAAGTCTGAGCACAAGTGATAAGATCATGTTAAACAATACAAATGTTGCTAACAAAATAGCAGTGACAACCCTTTGTCTACTCAGTAACAAGTTCCAATTGGCTTCTACAAATAAGGCAAACTATGTGGGGGGGGGGGGGGGGGTTTGGCCATTGAAAAACTAAATGTTAATCTATTTGGAAAGTGTATTCACTAGGCCTGTGTGTTAGATTAGTGCAACACCACACACGTCTCATGAAAATAAATTGTTCTATATCCTTATAAGCCAGGGATGTCCTCTGCACTAGTTACCGTGTGCCCCTCTGCGCTAGTTACCGTGTGCCCCTCTGCGCTAGTTACCGTGTGCCCCTCTGCGCTAGTTACTGTGTGCCCCTCTGCGCTAGTTACCGTGTGCCCCTCTGCGCTAGTTACCGTGTGCCCCTCTGCGCTAGTTACCGTGTAGCCCTCTGCGCTAGTTAATGTGCGCCCCTCTGAATTAGTTACCGTGCGCCCCTCTGCGCTAGTTACCGTGCGCCCCTCTGCGCTAGTTACCGTGCGCCCCTCTGCGCTAGTTACCGTGCGCCCCTCTGCGCTAGTTACCGTGCGCCCCTCTGCGCTAGTTACCGTGCGCCCCTCTGCGCTAGTTACCGTGCGCCCCTCTGCGCTAGTTACCGTGCGCCCCTCTGCGCTAGTTACCGTGTGCCCCTCTGCGCTAGTTACCGTGTGCCCCTCTGCGCTAGTTACTGTGCGCCCCTCTGCGATAGTTACTGTGAGCCCCTCTGCGATAGTTACCGTGTGCCCCTCTGCGATAGTTACTGTGCGCCCCTCTGCGCTAGTTACCGCGGGCCCCTCTGCGCTAGTTACTGTGCGCCCCTCTGCGCTAGTTACTGTGCGCCCCTCTGCGCTAGTTATCGTGCGCCCCTTTGCGCTAGTTACCGTGCGCCCCTCTGCGCTAGTTATCGTGCGCCCCTCTGCGCTAGTTACCGTGCGCTCCTCTGCGCTAGTTACTGCGCGCCCCTAGATAAAGCAGAACTGATAATATGCACTTTTGGGACTTCTAGTAGGTCGGCAAACAAGAGCCCTAGAACTTGCCCTGTGCAACTGGACATTTGTTGTAAATACTGTATATTATTATTTGTCTTTATACTCAGCCCATAAAGATCCTAAATACTGACCTGCGGCCCCTGTGAGTTAGGGCCCATCACTGGCAAATCTGACCATAATGCAGCTAATCATTCCCATACATTCATATCTACACATATATTTATTTATAATATAACACTTTAGCTGTTGTCTGCTTTACAAATGAATAAACTACACCTGTGTGATGACGCGTGAGCTGCACATTATACACATTACATGATACTCAGTGTCTAATACTGATTTATATAACGTTTTATCTTATTCCCCTGCCCTGTGTGTAGCTGCTGTAAATGAAACTCATAAACATAACTTGTGCTACAGTTGTGCTTCTGTGTGTATTAACCCTTCACTGGCACAGAGAGCAGCACAGTGTGTATTAACCCTTCACTGGCACAGAGAGCAGCACAGTGTGTATTAACCCTTCACTGGCACAGAGAGCAGCACAAAGTGTATTAACCCTTCACTGGCACAGAGAGCAGCACAGTGTGTATTAACCCTTCACTGGCACAGAGAGCTGCACAGTGTGTATTAACCCTTCACTAGCACAGAGAGCAGCACAGTATGTATTAACGCTTCACTAGCACAGAGAGAGTAGCACAGTGTGTATTAACCCCTTCACTAGCACAGAGAGCAGCACAGTGTGTATTAACCCTTCACTGGCACAGAGAGCAGCACAGTGTGTATTAACCCTTCACTGGCACAGAGAGAGTAGCACAGTGTGTATTAACCCCTTCACTAGCACAGAGAGAGTAGCACAGTGTGTATTAACCCCTTCACTAGCACAGAGAGCAGCACAGTGTGTATTAACCCTTCACTGGCACAGAGAGCAGCACAGTGTGTATTAACCCTGCACTAGCACAGAAAGTATTAACCCTTCACTGGCACAGGGAGCTGCAAAGTGTGTATTAACCCTTCACTAGCACAGAGAGCTGCAGTTTGTATTAACCCTTCACTAGCACAGAGAGCAGCACATAGTGTATTAACCCCTTCACTGGCACAGAGCGCAGCACAGTGTGTATTAACCCTTCACTGGCACAGAGAGCTACACAGTGTGTATTAACCCTTCACTGGCACAGAGAGCAGCACAGTGTGTATTAACACTTCACTGGCACAGAGAGCAGCACAGTGTGTACTAACACTTCACTGGCACAGAGAGCTGCACAGTGTGTATTAACCCTTCACTGGCACAGAGAGCTGCACAGTGTGTATTAACCCTTCACTGGCACAGAGAGCAGCACAGTGTGTATTAACCCTTCACTAGCACAGAGAGCAGCAAAGTGTGTATTAACCCCTTCATTAGCACAGAGAGCAACACAGTGTGTATTAACCCCTTCATTAGCACAGAGAGCTGCACAGTGTGTATTAACCCTTCACTAGCACAGAGAGCAACACAGTGTGTATTAACCCCTTCATTAGCACAGAGAGCTGCACAGTGTGTATTAACCCTTCACTGGCACAGAGAGCAGCACAGTGTGTATTAACCCTTCACTAGCACAGAGAGCTACACAGTGTGTATTAACCCTTCACTAGCACAGAGAGCAGCACAGTATGTATTAACCCTTCACTAGCACAGAGAGCAGCACACTGTGTATTAACCCTTCACTAGCACAGAGAGCAGAACAGTGTGTATTAACCCTTCACTAGCACAGAGAGCAGCACAGTGTGTATTAACCCTTCACTAGCACAGAGAGCAGCACAGTGTGTATTAACATTTCACTAGCAGAGAGCAGCACAGTGTGTATTAACCCTTCACTGGCACAGAGAGCAGCACAGTGTGTATTAACCCTTCACTAACACAGAGAGCAGCACAGTGTGTATTAACCCTTCACTGGCACAGAGAGCAGCACAGTGTGTATTGACCATTCACTAGCACAGAGAGCTGCACAGTGTGTATTAACCCTTCACTGGCACAGAGAGCAGCACAGTGTGTATTGACCATTCACTAGCACTGAGAGCAGCACAGTGTGTATTAACCCTTCACTAGCACTGAGAGCAGCACAGTGTGTATTAACCCTTCACTAGCACTGAGAGCAGCACAGTGTGTATTAACACTTCACTAGCACAGAGAGCAGTACAGTGTGTATTAACCCTTCACTAGCACTGAGAGCAGCACAGTGTGTATTAACCCTTCACTAGCACAGAGAGCAGTACAGTGTGTATTAACCCTTCACTAGCACTGAGAGCAGCACAGTGTGTATTAACCCTTCACTAGCACAGAGAGCAGCACAGTGTGTATTAACCCTTCACTAGCACTGAGAGCAGCACAGTGTGTATTAACCCTTCACTAGCACAGAGAGCAGCACAGTGTGTATTAACCCCTCACTAGCACTGAGAGCAGCACAGTGTGTATTAACCCTTCACTAGCACAGAGAGCAGTACAGTGTGTATTAACCCTTCACTAGCACAGAGAGCAGTACAGTGTGTATTAACCCTTCACTAGCACAGAGAGCAGCACAGTGTGTATTAACCCTTCACTAGCACAGAGAGCAGCACAGTGTGTATTAACCCTTCACTAGCACAGAGAGCAGCACAGTGTGCATTAACCCTTCACTGGCACAGAGAGCAGCACAGTGTGTATTAACCCTGCACTAGCGCAGAAAGTATTAACCCTTCACTGGCACAGGGAGCTGCACAGTGTGTATTAACCCTTCACTGGCACAAAGAGCAGCACAGTGTGTATTAACCCTTCACTAGCGCAGAGAGCAGCACAGTGTGTATTAACCCTTCACTGGCACAGAGAGCACCACAGTGTGTATTAACCCTTCACTAGCACAGAGAGCAGCACAGTGTGTATTAACCCTTCAATGGCACAGAGAGCTGCACAGTGTGTATTAACCCTTCAATGGCCCAGAGAGCTGCACAGTGTGTATTAACCCTTCACTGGCACAGAGAGCTGCACAGTGTGTATTAACCCTTCACTGGCACAGAGAGCTGCACAGTGTATATTAACCCCTTCACTAGCACAGGGAGCAGCACAGTGCGTATTAACCCCTTCACTAGCACAGGGAGCAGCACAGTGTGTATTAACCCTTCACTAGCACAGTGTGCATTAACCCTTCACTAGCACAGGGAGCAGCACAGTGTGTATTAACCCTTCACTAGCACAGGGAGCAGCACAGTGTGTATTAACCCTTCACTGGCACAGAGAGCAGCACAGTGTGTATTAACCCTTCACTGGCACAGAGAGCAGCACAGTGTGTATTAGCCCTTCACTGGCACAGAGAACAACACTTGTGTATTAACCCTTCACTGGCACAGAGAGCAGCACAGTGTGTATTAACCCTTCACTAGTACAGAGAGCAGCACAGTGTGTATTAACCCTTCACTGGCACAGAAAGCAGCACAGTGTGTATTAACCCTTCACTAGCACAAAGAGCAGTACAGTGTGTATTAACCCTTCACTGGCACAGAGATCAGCACAGTGTGTATTAACCCTTCACTAGCACAGAGATCAGCACAGTGTGTATTAACCCTTCACTAGCACAAAGAGCAGTGCAGTGTGTATTAACCCTTCACTGGCACAGAGATCAGCACAGTGTGTATTAACCCTTCACTAGCACAGAGATCAGCACAGTATGTATTAACCCTTCACTAGCACAGAGAGCAGCACAGTGTGTATTAACCCTTCACTAGCACAGAGATCAGCACAGTGTGTATTAACCCTTCACTAGCACAAAGAGCAGTGCAGTGTGTATTAACCCTTCACTGGCACAGAGATCAGCACAGTGTGTATTAACCCTTCACTAGCACAGAGATCAGCACAGTATGTATTAACCCTTCACTAGCACAGAGAGCAGCACAGTGTGTATTAACCCTTCACTAGCACAGAGAGCAGCACAGTGTGTATTAACCCTTCACTAGCACAGAGAGCTGCACAGTGTGTATTAACCCTTCACTAACACAGAGAGCAGCACAGTGTGTATTAACCCTTCACTAACACAGAGAGCAGCACAGTGTGTATTAACCCTTCACTAGCACAGAGCTGCACAGTGTGTATTAACCCTTCACTAGCACAGAGAGCAGCACAGTGTGTATTAACCCTTCACTAGCACAGAGAGCAGCACAGTGTGTATTAACCCTTCACTAACACAGAGAGCAGCACAGTGTGTATTAACCCTTCACTAGCACAGAGCTGCACAGTGTGTATTAACCTTCACTAGCACAGAGAGCAGCACAGTGTGTATTAACCCTTCACTAGCACAGAGAGCAGCACAGTGTGTATTAACCCTTCACTAGCACAGAGAGCAGCACAGTGTGTATTAACCCTTCACTAGCACAGAGAGGAGCATAGTGTGTATTAACCCTTCACTAGCACAGCGTAACACAGTGTGTATTAACCCTTCACTAGCACAGAGAGCAGCACAGTGTGTATTAACCCTTCACTAGCACAGAGAGCAGCACAGTGTGTATTAACCCATCACTAGCACAGAGAGCAGCACAGTGTATTAACCCTTCACTAGCACAGAGAGCTGCACAGTTTGTATTAACCCTTCACTGGCACAGAGAGCAGCACAGTGTGTATTAACCCTTCACTAACACAGAGAGCAGCACAGTGTGTATTAACCCTTCACTAGCACAGAGCTGCACAGTGTGTATTAACCCTTCACTAGCACAGAGAGCAGCACAGTGTGTATTAACCCTTCACTAGCACAGAGAGCAGCACAGTGTGTATTAACCCTTCACTAACACAGAGAGCAGCACAGTCTGTATTAACCCTTCACTAGATCAGAGAGCAGCACAGTGTGTATTAACCCTTCACTAGCACAGAGCTGCACAGTGTGTATTAACCTTCACTAGCACAGAGAGCAGCACAGTGTGTATTAACCCTTCACTAGCACAGAGAGCAGCACAGTGTGTATTAACCCTTCACTAGCACAGAGAGCAGCACAGTGTGTATTAACCCTTCACTAGCACAGAGAGGAGCATAGTGTGTATTAACCCTTCACTAGCACAGCGTAACACAGTGTGTATTAACCCTTCACTAGCACAGAGAGCAGCACAGTGTGTATTAACCCTTCACTAGCACAGAGAGCAGCACAGTGTGTATTAACCCATCACTAGCACAGAGAGCAGCACAGTGTATTAACCCTTCACTAGCACAGAGAGCTGCACAGTTTGTATTAACCCTTCACTGGCACAGAGAGCAGCACAGTGTGTATTAACCCTTCACTAGCACAGAGCTGCACAGTGTGTATTAACCCTTCACTAGCACAGAGAGCACAAAGAGTTGAACAGCACTTACTATCCCATTGCCTGGTACAAGCAGATGAATAACAAGCAGTAAAATAACAACATTTATAACAATTATAAACTATTTAAGAAGCCCAGAAAGTGACTAACACATTTATCACACAATACACAGCCTGACTCACTCACCCAGCTACGGCTGCACAGAGGAAGTAAATGGGAGGGGAACAAAGGTGAGTTCAATACTGAACTACATCTCCCAGAATACATGCAGAGAAGTCACATGTTAAGCAACAGCCAATGAGACAAAGGAAAATATGCAAACATTTCAAAGACAATTGGATGCTTTTTAACATTGTTTAAATGCTGCAAATTCATAAAATTAGTAACTGAGCCCATTGTCAATGTCATATCCTCTACTAGTGCATTACAGCTACACTATATACATAAAGCTACACAATATATATTAGCACTTTCACTAGCACTGAGCACATTGTCACTGTCATATCCTCTACTAGTGCATTACAGCTACACTATATACATAAAGCTACACTATATACATAAAGCTACACAATATATATTAGCACTTTCACTAGCACTGAGCCCATTGTCACTGTCATATCCTCTACTAGTGCATTACAGCTACACTATATACATAAAGCTACACAATATATATTAGCACTTTCATTAGCACTGAGCACATTGTCACTGTCATATCCTCTACTAGTGCATTACAGCTACACTATATACATAAAGCTACACAATATATATTAGCACTTTCACTAGCACTGAGCACATTGTCACTGTCATATCCTCTACTAGTGCATTACAGCTACACTATATACATAAAGCTACACAATATATATTAGCACTTTCATTAGCACTGAGCCCATTGTCACTGTCATATCCTCTACTAGTGCATTACAGCTACACTATATACATAAAGCTACACAATATATATTAGCACTTTCACTAGCACTGAGCACATTGTCACTGTCATATCCTCTACTAGTGCATTACAGCTAGGCTTACCAGAAGTCCCACTTTTACTGGGATTGTCCCGGTTTGGAGGCGCTGTCCCAGTGTCCCACCCAGTTGTTCATTCTGTCCCAGTAGGGTTGCCACCTCCAGGTTTCAAATCATGTGTCCGGGTCTCAGACCACCTGAAACCCAGACACATTATTCAAAATGACTGGACTGTGGCTCTCCAGCATAGTTGGATGCTGGTACTTTGTTACATACAGCCCTGCTTAGCTTAACGTTTGTGTCCTTCAAAGTTTACATTTAGTAATACAGGCTGAGTGAGCAGCATAGGGGTTTTTTAATTTTGTAGTACTACTTGGTTTATTTTTCTAAGAATTTAACACCGCCCTCCCGACCCCTGGTGACATTGCCGGTAATACACCTTTAGGGGAATCATATGACTAGGAAGTACAGACAGGAAGGATTTTTGGCCTGGATCTTGCTTTACTTCATGCAGGATAGCATTTTGGCTATAATCTTCCTGCATTATGGTATAGAGTAGCCTCTTAAAGGGACATTAAACCCAATTTTTTTATTTCATGATTCAGATAGAGAATACCATTTTAAACAACTTTCTAATTTACTTCTATTATCTAATTTGTGTCATTCTCTTGGTATTCTTTCCTGAAAAGCATATCTAGATAGGCTCAGTAGCTTCTGATTGGTGGCTGCACATAGATGCCTCATGTGATTGGCTCACCAATGTGCATTGCTATTTCTTTAACAAAGGATATCTAAAGATTGCAGCAAATTAGATAATAGAAGTAAATTGGAACGTTGTTTAAAATTATATTCTCTATCTGAATCATGAAAGAAAAATTTGTGGTTTAGTGGCCCTTTAAACAGCTTTAGCAGGTACGTGTTTCTTTTTTACTTTCATTCAATGTTGTATTTATTCCTATCCTTATCAGTATTTGGCTCTGTTCCTTAATTAGACACATAAAACACATATTACACTGCAGATATTAAATTGTGAAATTGATAATTATGAAAGTGATAATTATGCTTGATGTTTGGCATTATTTAGAATCTGAGATTTAGATTAATGATTTATTTGCCATGACAACGTAATGGTGCCTTTTTCACTAGGGGGTGGTGTTATGGTCTATTTAAACTGTGTGATTCACTTGTTTGACTGAGGAAGGGTAGAGTATCCACAAAACATTACACACATAAAAGCTACTACTTTAAAAGGACCAGTAATTGCCATGCCCCCTTGACCACGCTCCTGACCACACCCCCACTGGCACCACACCAGGTGGTCCCAGTTTCACCTCTAAAAATTATGGTAAGCCTAATTACAGCTACACTATATACATAAAGCTACACAATATATATTAGCACTTTCACTAGCACTGAGCCCATTGTCACTGTCATATCCTCTACTAGTGCATTACAGCTACACTATATACATAAAGCTACACAATATATATTAGCACTTTCACTAGCACTGAGCCCATTGTCACTGTCATATCCTCTACTAGTGCATTACAGCTACACTATATACATAAAGCTACACACTATATATATTAGCACTTTCACTAGTACTGAGCACATTGTCACTGTCATATCCTCTACTAGTACATTACAGCTACACTATATACATAAAGCTACACAATATATATTAGCACTTTCACTAGCACTGAGCACATTGTCACTGTCATATCCTCTACTAGTGCATTACAGCTACACTATATACATAAAGCTACACAATATATATTAGCACTTTCACTAGCACTGAGCACATTGTCACTGTCATTTCCTCTACTAGTGCATTACAGCTACACTATATACATAAAGCTACACAATATATATTAGCACTTTCACTAGCACTGAGCCCATTGTCACTGTCATATCCTCTACTAGTGCATTACAGCTACACTATATACATAAAGCTACACAATATATATTAGCACTTTCACTAGCACTGAGCACATTGTCACTGTCATATCCTCTACTAGTGCATTACAGCTACACTATATACATAAAGCTACACAATATATATTAGCACTTTCACTAGCACTGAGCCCATTGTCACTGTCACATCCTCTACTAGTGCATTACAGCTACACTATATACATAAAGCTACACAATATATATTAGCACTTTCACTAGCACTGAGCACATTGTCACTGTCATATCCTCTACTAGTGCATTACAGCTACACTATATACATAAAGCTACACAATATATATTAGCACTTTCACTAGCACTGAGCACATTGTCACTGTCATATCCTCTACTAGTGCATTACAGCTACACTATATACATAAAGCTACACAATATATATTAGCACTTTCACTAGCACTGAGCACATTGTCACTGTCATATCCTCTACTAGTGCATTACAGCTACACTATATACATAAAGCTACACAATATATATTAGCACTTTCACTAGCACTGAGCACATTGTCACTGTCATATCCTCTACTAGTGCATTACAGCTACACTATATACATAAAGCTACACAATATATATTAGCACTTTCACTAGCACTGAGCCCATTGTCACTGTCATATCCTCTACTAGTGCATTACAGCTGCACTATATACCATAGTTACCAACAGTCCCTAATTTCCAGGGACAGTCCCTGGATTTTTTTTATGTCCCTGGATTGTTTTTTGTCCCTGGAAATGTCTCTGAAAATCTCCTTTGCACAACATTTGTTGTTTGCATATATATATACACACACATACACAGATAGATAGATGATAGATATAGTGTATTATTTAAATATTATTCATTCCTAATGGAATATTGTTATTATTATTGAATGGGTTCACATATTATTTGTCTTTCTAATTTTGATGCTGTGTAAAATAACCATATGCCCAGAATGTGTTCCAGAAACTGGGTAGGTGTAAGAGCTTGGTGCTGTAATCTGTATAATAAACTATGGATAAGTCTAAATTATACTATTACTTTCAAATGGGTGTGTTTTGATTGCAGAACTGAGGGGGGGGGAGCAGTTGAACAGTAGGTCGTCTAAACCAGTGATTTTTAACCTTTTTTTTGCCGTGGCACACTTTTTTACATTAAAAAATCCTGTGGCACACCACCATCCCAAAATTTAAAAAAAATAAATCACACATTGTAGCCTAATACAGCATATATATACACATACAAACATACACACACATACTGTATGTATTGTGCTGTTATGCCATGCCTCCTACAAACTACCCCTGCACTGGGAGTAAAAAAACAAGCAAAGTTTAAAAAATATGTCACACTGTTGTCAGTCTGCCGCGGCACACCTGAGGATCTCTCACGGCACACTAGTGTGCCACGGCACACTGGTTGAAAAACACTGGTCTAAACTCCAGTAACCCGCTTGCTTGCTCTGCTGCAAAGTGTCCCTGGAATTTTTTTTGAAATGTTGGCAACTATGTATATACATAAAGCTACACAATATATATTAGCACTTTCACTAGCACTGAGCCCATTGTCACTGTCATATCCTCTACTAGTGCATTACAGCTACACTATATACATAAAGCTACACAATATATATTAGCACTTTCACTAGCACTGAGCACATTGTCACTGTCATATCCTCTACTAGTGCATTACAGCTACACTATATACATAAAGCTACACAATATATATTAGCACTTTCACTAGCACTGAGCCCATTGTCACTGTCATATCCTCTACTAGTGCATTACAGCTACACTATATACATAAAGCTACACAATATATATTAGCACTTTCACTAGCACTGAGCACATTGTCACTGTCATATCCTCTACTAGTGCACTACAGCTACACTATATACATAAAGCTACACAATATATATTAGCACTTTCACTAGCACTGAGCACATTGTCACTGTCATATCCTCTGCTAGTGCATTACAGCTACACTATATACATAAAGCTACACAATATATATTAGCACTTTCACTAGCACTGAGCCCATTGTCACTGTCATATCCTCTACTAGTGCATTACAGCTACACTATATACATAAAGCTACACTATATACATAAAGCTACACAATATATATTAGCACTTTCACTAGCACTGAGCCCATTGTCACTGTCATATCCTCTACTAGTGCATTACAGCTACACTATATACATAAAGCTACACAATATATATTAGCACTTTCACTAGCACTGAGCACATTGTCACTGTCATATCCTCTACTAGTGCATAACAGCTGCACTATATACATAAAGCTACACAATATATATTAGCACTTTCACTAGCACTGAGCACATTGTCACTGTCATGTCCTCTACTAGTGCATTACAGCTACACTATATACATAAAGCTACACAATATATATTAGCACTTTCACTAGCACTGAGCACATTGTCACTGTCATATCCTCTACTAGTACATTACAGCTACACTATATACATAAAGCTACACAATATATATTAGCACTTTCACTAGCAATGAGCACATTGTCACTGTCATATCCTCTACTAGTGCATTACAGCTACACTATATACATAAAGCTACACTATATATATTAGCACTTTCACTAGCACTGAGCCCATTGTCACTGTCATATCCTCTACTAGTGCATTACAGCTACACTATATACATAAAGCTATACAATATATATTAGCACTTTCACTAGCACTGAGCCCATTGTCACTGTCATATCCTCTACTAGTGCATTACAGCTACACTATATACATAAAGCTACACTATATATATTAGCACTTTCACTAGCACTGAGCCCATTGTCACTGTCATATCCTCTACTAGTGCATTACAGCTACACTATATACATAAAGCTACACTATATATATTAGCACTTTCACTAGCACTGGGCCCATTATCACTGTCATATCCTCTACTAGTGCATTACAGCTACACTATATACATAAAGCTACACAATATATATTAGCACTTTCACTGGCACTGAGCACATTGTCACTGTCATATCCTCTACTAGTGCATTACAGCTACACTATATACATAAAGCTACACAATATATATTAGCACTTTCACTAGCACTGAGCCCATTGTCACTGTCATATCCTCTACTAGTGCATTACAGCTACACTATATACATAAAGCTACACAATATATATTAGCACTTTCACTAGCACTGAGCACATTGTCACTGTCATATCCTCTACTAGTGCATAACAGCTGCACTATATACATAAAGCTACACAATATATATTAGCACTTTCACTAGCACTGAGCACATTGTCACTGTCATGTCCTCTACTAGTGCATTACAGCTACACTATATACATAAAGCTACACAATATATATTAGCACTTTCACTAGCACTGAGCACATTGTCACTGTCATATCCTCTACTAGTACATTACAGCTACACTATATACATAAAGCTACACAATATATATTAGCACTTTCACTAGCAATGAGCACATTGTCACTGTCATATCCTCTACTAGTGCATTACAGCTACACTATATACATAAAGCTACACTATATATATTAGCACTTTCACTAGCACTGAGCCCATTGTCACTGTCATATCCTCTACTAGTGCATTACAGCTACACTATATACATAAAGCTATACAATATATATTAGCACTTTCACTAGCACTGAGCCCATTGTCACTGTCATATCCTCTACTAGTGCATTACAGCTACACTATATACATAAAGCTACACTATATATATTAGCACTTTCACTAGCACTGAGCCCATTGTCACTGTCATATCCTCTACTAGTGCATTACAGCTACACTATATACATAAAGCTACACTATATATATTAGCACTTTCACTAGCACTGGGCCCATTATCACTGTCATATCCTCTACTAGTGCATTACAGCTACACTATATACATAAAGCTACACAATATATATTAGCACTTTCACTGGCACTGAGCACATTGTCACTGTCATATCCTCTACTAGTGCATTACAGCTACACTATATACATAAAGCTACACAATATATATTAGCACTTTCACTAGCACTGAGCACATTGTCACTGTCATATCCTCTACTAGTGCATTACAGCTACACTATATACATAAAGCTACACAATATATATTAGCACTTTCACTAGCACTGAGCCCATTGTCACTGTCATATCCTCTACTAGTGCATTACAGCTACACTATATACATAAAGCTACACAATATATATTAGCACTTTCACTAGCACTGAGCACATTGTCACTGTCATATCCTCTACTAGTGCACTACAGCTACACTATATACATAAAGCTACACAATATATATTAGCACTTTCACTAGCACTGAGCACATTGTCACTGTCATATCCTCTGCTAGTGCATTACAGCTACACTATATACATAAAGCTACACAATATATATTAGCACTTTCACTAGCACTGAGCCCATTGTCACTGTCATATCCTCTACTAGTGCATTACAGCTACACTATATACATAAAGCTACACTATATACATAAAGCTACACAATATATATTAGCACTTTCACTAGCACTGAGCCCATTGTCACTGTCATATCCTCTACTAGTGCATTACAGCTACACTATATACATAAAGCTACACAATATATATTAGCACTTTCACTAGCACTGAGCACATTGTCACTGTCATATCCTCTACTAGTGCATAACAGCTGCACTATATACATAAAGCTACACAATATATATTAGCACTTTCACTAGCACTGAGCACATTGTCACTGTCATGTCCTCTACTAGTGCATTACAGCTACACTATATACATAAAGCTACACAATATATATTAGCACTTTCACTAGCACTGAGCACATTGTCACTGTCATATCCTCTACTAGTACATTACAGCTACACTATATACATAAAGCTACACAATATATATTAGCACTTTCACTAGCAATGAGCACATTGTCACTGTCATATCCTCTACTAGTGCATTACAGCTACACTATATACATAAAGCTACACTATATATATTAGCACTTTCACTAGCACTGAGCCCATTGTCACTGTCATATCCTCTACTAGTGCATTACAGCTACACTATATACATAAAGCTATACAATATATATTAGCACTTTCACTAGCACTGAGCCCATTGTCACTGTCATATCCTCTACTAGTGCATTACAGCTACACTATATACATAAAGCTACACTATATATATTAGCACTTTCACTAGCACTGAGCCCATTGTCACTGTCATATCCTCTACTAGTGCATTACAGCTACACTATATACATAAAGCTACACTATATATATTAGCACTTTCACTAGCACTGGGCCCATTATCACTGTCATATCCTCTACTAGTGCATTACAGCTACACTATATACATAAAGCTACACAATATATATTAGCACTTTCACTGGCACTGAGCACATTGTCACTGTCATATCCTCTACTAGTGCATTACAGCTACACTATATACATAAAGCTACACAATATATATTAGCACTTTCACTAGCACTGAGCCCATTGTCACTGTCATATCCTCTACTAGTGCATTACAGCTACACTATATACATAAAGCTACACAATATATATTAGCACTTTCACTAGCACTGAGCACATTGTCACTGTCATATCCTCTACTAGTGCATAACAGCTGCACTATATACATAAAGCTACACAATATATATTAGCACTTTCACTAGCACTGAGCACATTGTCACTGTCATGTCCTCTACTAGTGCATTACAGCTACACTATATACATAAAGCTACACAATATATATTAGCACTTTCACTAGCACTGAGCACATTGTCACTGTCATATCCTCTACTAGTACATTACAGCTACACTATATACATAAAGCTACACAATATATATTAGCACTTTCACTAGCAATGAGCACATTGTCACTGTCATATCCTCTACTAGTGCATTACAGCTACACTATATACATAAAGCTACACTATATATATTAGCACTTTCACTAGCACTGAGCCCATTGTCACTGTCATATCCTCTACTAGTGCATTACAGCTACACTATATACATAAAGCTATACAATATATATTAGCACTTTCACTAGCACTGAGCCCATTGTCACTGTCATATCCTCTACTAGTGCATTACAGCTACACTATATACATAAAGCTACACTATATATATTAGCACTTTCACTAGCACTGAGCCCATTGTCACTGTCATATCCTCTACTAGTGCATTACAGCTACACTATATACATAAAGCTACACTATATATATTAGCACTTTCACTAGCACTGGGCCCATTATCACTGTCATATCCTCTACTAGTGCATTACAGCTACACTATATACATAAAGCTACACAATATATATTAGCACTTTCACTGGCACTGAGCACATTGTCACTGTCATATCCTCTACTAGTGCATTACAGCTACACTATATACATAAAGCTACACAATATATATTAGCACTTTCACTAGCACTGAGCCCATTGTCACTGTCATATCCTCTACTAGTGCATTACAGCTGCACTATATACATAAAGCTACACAATATATATTAGCACTTTCACTAGCACTGAGCACATTGTCACTGTCATATCCTCTACTAGTGCATTACAGCTACACACTATATATTAGCACTTTCACTAGCACTGAGCACATTGTCACTGTCATATCCTCTACTAGTGCATTACAGCTACACTATATACATAAAGCTACACAATATATATTAGCACTTTCACTAGCACTGAGCACATTGTCACTGTTATATCCTCTACTAGTGCATTACAGCTACACTATATACATAAAGCTACACAATATATATTAGCACTTTCACTAGCGCTGAGCACATTGTCACTGTCATATCCTCTACTAGTGCATTACAGCTACACTATATACATAAAGCTACACAATATATATTAGCACTTTCACTAGCACTGAGCACATTGTCACTGTCATATCCTCTACTAGTGCATTACAGCTACACTATATACATAAAGCTACACAATATATATTAGCACTTTCACTAGCACTGAGCCCATTGTCACTGTCATATCCTCTACTAGTGCATTACAGCTACACTATATACATAAAGCTACACAATATATATTAGCCATTTCACTAGCACTGAGCACATTGTCACTGTCATATCCTCTACTAGTGCATTACAGCTACACTATATACATTACAGCTACACAATATATATTAGCACTTTCACTAGCACTGAGCCCATTGTCACTGTCATATCCTCTACTATAAGGTGACCAAATTTTTAATATGAAATCCGGGGACATTTTTTTTTTATTGGCAAATGATAAAAAAAACTATATTTATTTGTGATTATCCACTAACTGCAGTTTTGGAGGGAGACATTGGGACAAGAAGGGAGACAGAGTGACAGACAAAGAGGGAGAGAGAGAGACAAAGAGAGAGAGAGACAGGGGGAGACAGAGTGATAGATACAGAGGGGGGAGACAGAGAGATAGACAGAGGGGGGAGTCAGAGAGAGAGACAGAGAGAGTGAGACAGAGGGGGGAGACAGAGAGAGAGACAGAGGGGGAGAGAGAGAGAGAGACAGAGAGAGTGAGACAGAGGGGGGAGGCAGAGAGAGAGACAGAGAGAGTGAGACAGAGGGGGGAGGCAGAGAGAGAGACAGAGAGAGTGAGACAGAGGGGGGAGACAGAGAGAGAGACAGAGGGGGAGAGAGAGAGACAGAGGGGGGGAGAGAGAGAGAGAGACAGAGAGAGTGAGACAGAGAGAGAGAGACAGAGGGGGAGAGAGAGAGAGACACACAGAGAGAGTGAGACAGAGGGGGGAGACAGAGAGAGAGACAGAGGGGGAGAGAGAGAGAGACAGAGAGAGAGAGAGTGAGACAGAGGGGGAGACAGAGAGAGAGAGACAGAGGGGGGAGGCAGAGAGTGAGACAGAGGGGGGAGGCAGAGAGTGAGACAGAGGGGGGAGGCAGAGAGTGAGACAGAGGGGGAGACAAAGAGAGATACAGAGGGGGGAGGCAGAGAGTGAGACAGAGGGGGGAGGCAGAGAGTGAGACAGAGGGGGGAGGCAGAGAGTGAGACAGAGGGGGGAGGCAGAGAGAGAGAGACAGAGGGGGGAGGCAGAGAGAGAGACAGAGGGGGGAGGCAGAGAGATAGACAGAGAGAGTGAGACAGAGGGGGGAGACAGAGAGAGAGACAGAGGGAGAGAGAGAGAGAGAGAGAGAGAGAGAGAGAGAGAGAGAGAGAGAGAGAGAGAGTGAGACAGAGGGGGGAGGCAGAGAGAGAGACAGAGAGAGTGAGACAGAGGGGGGAGGCAGAGAGAGAGAGACAGAGGGGGGAGGCAGAGAGAGAGACAGAGAGAGTGAGACAGAGGGGGGAGACAGAGAGAGAGACAGAGGGGGAGAGAGAGAGAGACAGAGGGGGGGAGAGAGGGGGGAGACAGAGAGAGAGACAGAGGGGGAGAGAGAGAGAGAGAGAGAGAGAGACAGAGAGAGTGAGACAGAGGGGGGAGACAGAGAGAGAGACAGAGGGGGAGAGAGAGAGAGAGAGACAGAGAGAGTGAGACAGAGGGGGAGACAGAGAGAGTGAGACAGAGGGGGAGACAGAGAGAGAGAGACAGAGGGGGGAGGCAGAGAGTGAGACAGAGGGGGGAGGCAGAGAGTGAGACAGAGGGGGGAGGCAGAGAGTGAGACAGAGGGGGAGACAAAGAGAGATACAGAGGGGGGAGGCAGAGAGTGAGACAGAGGGGGGAGGCAGAGAGTGAGACAGAGGGGGGAGGCAGAGAGTGAGACAGAGGGGGGAGGCAGAGAGAGAGAGACAGAGGGGGGAGGCAGAGAGAGAGAGACAGAGGGGGGAGGCAGAGAGATAGACAGAGAGAGTGAGACAGAGGGGGAGACAGAGAGAGAAACAGAGGGAGAGAGAGAGAGAGAGAGAGAGAGACAGAGAGAGTGAGACAGAGGGGGGAGGCAGAGAGAGAGACAGAGAGAGTGAGACAGAGGGGGGAGGCAGAGAGAGAGACAGAGAGAGTGAGACAGAGGGGGGAGGCAGAGAGAGAGACAGAGAGAGTGAGACAGAGGGGGGAGACAGAGAGAGAGACAGAGGGGGAGAGAGAGAGAGACAGAGGGGGAGAGAGAGGGGGGAGACAGAGAGAGAGACAGAGGGGGAGAGAGAGAGAGAGAGAGAGAGAGAGAGAGAGACAGAGAGAGTGAGACAGAGGGGGGAGACAGAGAGAGAGACAGAGGGGGAGAGAGAGAGAGAGAGACAGAGAGAGTGAGACAGAGGGGGAGACAGAGAGAGTGAGACAGAGGGGGAGACAGAGAGAGAGAGACAGAGGGGGGAGGCAGAGAGTGAGACAGAGGGGGGAGGCAGAGAGTGAGACAGAGGGGGGAGGCAGAGAGTGAGACAGAGGGGGAGACAAAGAGAGATACAGAGGGGGGAGGCAGAGAGTGAGATAGAGGGGGGAGGCAGAGAGTGAGAGACAGAGGGGGAGGCAGAGAGTGAGACAGAGGGGGGAGACAGAGAGAGTGAGACAGAGGGGGGAGACAGAGAGAGAGACAGAGGGGGAGAGAGAGAGACAGAGAGAGTGAGACAGAGGGGGAGACAGAGAGAGAGAGACAGAGGGGGGAGGCAGAGAGTGAGACAGAGGGGGGAGGCAGAGAGTGAGACAGAGGGGGGAGGCAGAGAGTGAGACAGAGGGGGAGACAAAGAGAGATACAGAGGGGGGAGGCAGAGAGTGAGACAGAGGGGGGAGGCAGAAAGTGAGACAGAGGGGGGAGGCAGAGAGAGAGACAGAGGGGGAGACAGAGAGAGTGAGACAGAGGGGGGAGGCAGAGAGAGAGAGAGAGAGAGAGAGAGGGGGAGGCAGAGAGTGAGACAGAGGGGGAGGCAGAGAGAGTGAGACAGAGGGGGGAGGCAGAGCGAGAGACAGAGAGGGAGACAGAGAGAGAGACAGAGGGGGGAGGCAGAGAGTGAGACAGAGGGGGGAGGCAGAGAGTGAGACAGAGGGGGGAGGCAGAGAGTGAGACAGAGGGGGAGGCAGAGAGAGAGACAGAGGGGGAGACAGAGAGAGTGAGACAGAGGGGGGAGGCAGAGAGAGAGACAGAGGGGGAGGCAGAGAGTGAGACAGAGGGGGGAGGCAGAGAGTGAGACAGAGGGGGGAGGCAGAGAGTGAGACAGAGGGGGGAGGCAGAGAGAGAGACAGAGGGGGAGACAGAGAGAGTGAGACAGAGGGGGGAGGCAGAGAGAGAGACAGAGAGAGAGGGGGAGATAGAGAGATACAGAGGGGGAGACAGAGAGAGAGAGAGAGAGAGACAGAGGGGGAGAGAGGGAGACAGAGAGAGATACAGAGGGGGAGACAGAGAGAGAGAGATACAGAGGGGGAGACAGAGAGAGAGAGATACATAGGGGGAGACAGAGAGAGAGACAGAGAAAGACAGTGGGAGACAGAGAGATAAAGAGGAGGAGGACAGAGAGAGACAGTGGGGGAGGACAGAGAGAGACTGGTGAGAGGGAGAGAGAGACCACTGAAAGAGAGGAGAGACTAATGAAAGAGGGGGAGAGAGACCACTTAATGAGGGGGGAGAGACCACTTAATGAGGGAGGGGGGAAGAGACCACTGAAATGGGGGAAGAACAATGAAAGGGGGAAGAGAACACTGAAAGAAGGGGAGAAACACCAATGTAAGGGAGGAGACAGCACTGAAAGGAGTAGAGGTCCATAAGGTCAGTTTCCCTGTCTCTCTCCCTCCTATCCCTGGGGTCACTTTCCCTCCTCTCTCCCCTATATCCCTGCAAGTCTCACAGACAGCCCCTGCCCCAGCTACAAATCTTACTCTATGTGCTCTATGAGTAGAGCCCTAACCCTGTCTGTCACACAACACCCAGCTCACCCTCCTCCCTACCATCAGGAGAACTGCCCGTCCAGCATCCCGTTTGGGGGAAAATCCATAAATGGTGTAAGTGCTGCTCTGGGAGCCCCCATACTTCCCCTCACACTTCCAATGTGTAGCTCCGGGCAGGTTCTCCTCCCTCCCGCTCTGATATGAAATAAAATGGATTAGTCTGCCCCGTGTAGCCTTCCTGTTCCCTCTGCCATGGTCCCTACTCACCCTAGCATCTCTTTTAGTGACAGTGATAGAGAGGGTGAGTAGGAACCGCAGTAGAGGGAACTGGAAGAGTGACAATCACTGCCAGTGAGTGGAGGTACAGCCCAGCCAGATATTCCCCCTGGGGTCAGCAGAGCACACGTTCTTTGCTCCAAACCCCTACAAACCTCAATGCATACTCAATTCATACCACTTCCTCCTGGTCTGGGCCCTACTCACCTTGCTGCTGCCTACAAAATAAAACTCTCCGCACTCTTCTGCCTGCAGCATCACTGCTGACCATCTTTCTGGGGACATAATTCGGGGATGTCTGGTCACCCTACTCTACTAGTGCATTACAGCTACACTATATATATTAGCACTTTTACTAGCACTAAGATCTGCACTTTGTAACAAGACACTTTTTTCATGGCATTTTCAAAGTAAATGTTTATGTTTCAGTGCATGTGTTTGTATATGTGTGTGTATGTGGTAATGTGGTAAGTGTGCATGTGTAGTACAGTGTGTGTAGTGCAGTTTGTGTATATATGTGTGGGTGTAGTGAGTGTGTGTGTAGTGCAGTGTGAATGTGTAGTACAGTGTGTGTAGTGCAGTTTATGTATGTATGTGTGGGTGTAGTGAGTGTGTGTGTAGTGCAGTGTGCATGTGTAGTACAGTGTGTGTAGTGCAGTTTGTGTATGTATGTGTGGGTGTAGTGAGTGTGTGTGTAGTGCAGTGTGCATGTGTAGTACAGTGTGTGTAGTGCAGTTTGTGTATGTATGTGTGGGTGTAGTGAGTGTGTGTGTAGTGCAGTGTGCATGTGTAGTACAGTGTGTGTAGTGCAGTTTGTGTATGTATGTGTGGGTGTAGTGAGTGGGTGTGTAGTGCAGTGTGCATGTGTAGTACAGTGTGTGTAGTTTAGTTTGTGTATGTATGTGTGGGTGTAGTGAGTGGGTGTGTAGTGAGACTCAAAAATTGCTGCCTCGTTTGCCTAGGCCAAAATATGCCCCTGGTATGATACTATTATAATTTATTGTAACCATATACTATGGGCTCTAGTTATTAAGGTCTGTCTGACCTGATCCGACAGTGCGGATCAGGTCCGACAGACCTCGCTGTATCGCTCGCCGTATTCAGCATTGCACCAGCAACTCACAAGAGCTGCTGGTGCAATGCCGCCCCCTGCTGACTCGCAGCCAATAGGCCGCCAGCAGGGGGGTGTCAATCAACCCGATCGGGTTGATTTCCGGCGATGTCTGTCTGCCTGCTCAGAGCAGGCGAACAGGTTATGGAGCAGCGGTCTTTGTGACCTCTGCTTCATAACTGCTGTTTCTGGTGAGCCTGCAGGCTCGCCAGAAACACGGGGCGTCAAGCTCCATTCAGAGCTTGATACATATGCCCCAAAATCCTTGTTATGTACAGTATTTAGAGCATCTGCAGATTGAATTAACAACTACTTGCAGACTGCCGTAAACATATACATTGTAGCAAAAACTTTGTGATCTTTTCTAACAATAAGCCACTTGCATGAATGAACTGAAATTAAATACATTTTAGAATAATGCATACATTTACATTTCATTAGGGATAGCAGCACCATTAATAAGTAAATCCTTTATGCAGATAGTCAAGTCCCAACCTATGTTATTTAGATTATACTGCATCAATATAATAGGTAACTACTTCATTATCAGATGCTATGATACTGATTCAGTATATTCCTATTTTCCAAGTAGTGTATTTTATGTAAAACAACCAATAATTATGAATAGTATGAGCTCACGCTAGTTTTGTGTTAATAAAGAAAAAATATTAATAATATGGACATTAGTGTCCTACAGTTACAGTAACATAATAAATAAATTACACACGAACCACACAATATATATATTTTTAAATGTTATGTTTTAAGTGTTTCACTTTATTATGTATATGTTATTTTTTTAACTGACAGGAGTGCTAAATAGTTTACCCTTTTGTGACGAATAACCACTTTGTTTGTCTTTTGTATATTGCACACTGCAGCTGTCTGATCTTCACAAATTGTGTATGAGTGAATATAGTGTGTGGAGTATTCAATGTATGTTACAGTGTGCATGTATGTAAATTTGTGTGTGTATGTGTATATATGTATGTATGTGTGTATATGTGTGTGTATATGTGTGTGTGTGTATATATGTGTGTATGTGTGTATATATGTGTGTATGTGTATATATGTGTATATGTGTGCACATATGTGTGCATGTATGTAAATTTGTGCGTGTGTGTATGTATATATATGTGTGTATGTGTGTGTATGTGTGTGTGTATGTGTGTATATATGTGTGTGTATGTGTAGATGTGTGTGTATATATGTGTATGTATGTGTATATGTGTGCACATATGTGTGTGTGTGTGTGTGTGTATGTAAATGTTTGTGTTTATGTATATTTGTGTATATGTGTGTCTATATGTGTGTACATATGTGTGTGTGTATGTAAATATTTGTATGTGTTTATGTATATGCGTGTGTGTATATGTGTCTGTATATGCGTGTGTATGTGTTTATGTATATTTGTGTGTGTATGTCTGTATATGTGTGTATGTAAATATTTGTGTGTGTATATGTGTGTATGTGTTTATGTATATTTGTGTATATGTGTGTTTATGCATATGTGTGTGTAAACCTAAGTTTAACTAACACTACAAAAAAATTAAAAAGTCTAAAATTACAAAAAATAAAAAACACTAAATTACAAAAAATAATAAATGAAATTGTCAAAAATAAAAACAATTACACCTAATTTAATAGCCCTGTAAAAATAAAAAGCCCCCAAAATAAAAAAACCTAGCCTACAATTAACTACCAATAGCATTTAAAAGGGCCTTTTTAAGGGCATTGCCCTAAAGAGATCAGCTCTTTTACTTGTAAAAAAAAATACAAAGACCCCCCCAACAGTAAAACCCACCACCAAAACAACCTCCCAAAATAAAACACCTAAGTCTAAAAAAAACTAATCTACCCATTGCCCATTAAGGGGCATTTGTATGGGCATTGCCCTTAAAAGTGCATTCAGCTCTTTTACAAAAAGCCCAAATCCCTAATCTAAAAAAAAAAACACCCCAAAAAAAACTAACACTAACCCACTAAAACACCCCAAAAGAAAACTAACACTAACCCACAAAGATCTACTCATGGTTTCTGAAGTCCAGACATCCATCCTCATCCAGGCGGTGAGAAGTCTTCATCCAGGTGGCGTCTTCTATCTTCATCCTGGCGGTGCAGGATCCATCCTGGAAGACATCCGGCACGGATCGATTCTTCATACGGCCACCGCCGTACACTGAATCTTCAATGCAAGGGAGCCGTTTCAATATGGCGTCCCTTGCATTCCTATTGGCTGATTTGATTTTTGAAATTCAAATTAGCCAATAGGATGAGAGCTACTGAAATCCTACTGGCTGTTCAAAATAGCCAATAGGATGAGAGCTACTAAAGTTCTATTGGCTATTCAAATCAGCCAATAGAATTTCAGTAGCTCTCATCCTATTGGCTGTTTTGATCAGCCAATAGGATTTCAGTAGCTCTCATCTTATTGGCTGATTTGAATTTCAAAAATCAAATCAGCCAATAGGAATGCAAGAGACGCCATATTGAAACGGCTCCCTTGCATTTAAGATTCAGTGTACGGCAGTGACCGTATGAAGAGGACGCTCCGTACCTGATGTCTTCAGGGACGGATCTGCTCCGCGCTGCCGGGAAGAAGATAGAAGACGCCGCCTGGATAAAGACTTCGCTGCCTGGATGAGGATGGATGTCCGGACTTCAGAAACCATGAGTAGATCTTCGGGGGTTAGTGTTAAGTTTTTTTAAAAATTTTTTAGGTAGTTTTTTTTTTTTTTAGGGGTTTGGGCTTTTTTGCAGGGCAATGTAAAAGAGCTGAATGCCCTTTTAAGAGCAATGCCCATACAAATGCCCCTTTAGGGGCAATTGGTAGCTTAGTTTTTTTAGAGTTAGGTTTTTTATTTTGGGAGGTTGGTTGGGTGGTGGGTTTTACTGTTGGGGGTCTTTGTATTTTTTACAGGTAAAAGAGCTGATTTCTTTAGGGCAATGCCCTACAAAAGGCCCTTTTAAGGGCTATTGGTAGTTTATTATAGGCTAGGGTTTTTAATTTTGGGGGGCTTTTTTATTTTTATAGGGCTATTAGATTAGGTGTAATTGTTTTTATTTTTTATAATTTCGTTTATTTTATCATAATATAGGGTTTTTTATTTTTTTTGTAATTTTTTACTTTTATTTTTTTGTAGTGTTGTTAGGTATTTTTAAATGTGTAATTTAGTTTTTTTAATTGGTAGTTATTTTAATTTTAGTATAATAGTTATGTTAGGTTAATTGATAGCTTACATTTATGGGTTTTTGTCAGGGATCAGGTTGTTTCTACTCTTAATTGGATCACCAATCATATTCTGACAACGCCTATATAACACCTGAATACCTAACTAACCTTGCTTAGTATTTTGTTACTCCTTGCCAGAGCAACACTGAGCCTTTTCCCTGAGACTTCCTAGTTTCACTGGTTATTTATTTTCTAACTGAACTTTCCTTAACAAAGCTTGTTTGTTTTCCTGTACAGGAGGATTTGTTGCCGATCTACTAAAGAACCTTAACAAACATTTATTTCAAAACCACGCACAGCCAGGAATCTCTAACACAGGACCTATTTGCGGACAGCTTAACTACAAACAAAGGGTAACTAACCGTATCTGCAGTAAGTGTGCCTTTTAACCTGGAAACTTGTCAGCTCTCCGGTTATCTCTCCCCTGCTCTCTCACAGCGTTCATCCGCTGACGTCACTCTGACAGCCTGCTACACCTCTCGCTGTTCAGACAGGAAGTATCTGGATTGCTGCCAGTTTTCGTACAGACACCGGAGTTTCACTGCCACATAACAAGACACTGTGAGTACTTTGCGAAATTTTCTATTAAACTGTCAGCTGTGTTCTCCATCTGTAATTTACATTACAAGAGTACTTTGAGACATTTTGATCATTTGAAATGCTGCTTCATACTTGTGATCTATTTGGATTAATCGCATGTGAACTCTCATATCCTGTGTAACTCAGCTGCTAATTTCTAAGGAGTATACCAATTCCTGCTCAAGTGTTTAAATCATATTAAGGCTATATAGTCTCCTGTTCTTCAATAAGGACAAAAGAGACATCTGATAAACGTTACCAGTCAGTATATCCTGACTTCTGTATTGAATAATAACTTACACTGTTCTATGTGGTTTCACTTTGAAGCTAGTGTTTCCTTTATTGAACAGTGTTACATTTACCTCTATTCAATTGATAGAGATTTCTAGTTGAGCTGCCTATTCCTGACATAATACTAAGCCATAAAAAGAAAAACATACAGCAGCTATGGATCCTGCTGAAGTTCCTCAGTTTGTTTTCAACTTAAATCAAAAGGTGGATAAAATGGGGCAGGCAATACTTGATCTGCAACTAGAAACACAGGTTCTCAGGGAATTAATAAAAGATCTAAAAGAGCAACGCACCCCCACTGTGGAACCACAGGTTAGTTTACCAGATTTTTTTTCTGGTGATAGGAGATCGTACAGACAATTTAAAAATGCATGTCATCTCCTATTTAACTTGAAACCTCACACCTACCCTACAGACAGGGTCAGGGTACTTTCCACTATATCTTTCCTCAGGTCAGAACCCAGGGTATGGGCTGACCACCTATGTGAAAGTAATGATCCATTAATTAATTCTTTTTCCGGATTCTTCTCAGCTATGGATGAATTATACAGTGATTCTGATATTCAACTCTCCGCTGAACAAAAGATGAGAAATCTTAGACAAGGGAAGAAATCCGTTGAGGATTACATTACAGAATTTAAACTATATGCCTCTGATTCAGCTTGGAGTCTGGTTTCACTCCGGAATCAGTTTAGACTTGGCTTATCAGACCAAGTTAAAGATGAACTTGCGAGAATAGAAATGCCAAGTACTCTGGATGCTTTAATGAAACTATCCACGCAAATAGACCGTAGACTCAGAGAACGCAAGATGGAACGCAGTCATGCTGACAGTCCTCTCAAACAACCATCATATAACACCTCTCACTCAAAAGCCACAACATCAGATCAGTCCACTCCTATGGAGATAGGAGTTATTAGAGGACCACTTACTGCAGAGGAAAGACAGAGAAGACGGACAAATCAGCTATGTATGTACTGTGCTAACCCCAATCATATGGTCACAGACTGTCCTGTACTTCGCAAGACCAAAAAGAGTAAGTCTACTATTTTAACTACTACAACCAAAGTAATAAAACCTTTACCTTACTGCAATTTATCTATTTTATTACAGTGGGACCTTAGACGATTGCCAATCAATGCCATAGTGGATTCCGGAGCGTTTGGGAATTTCATCGATAAAACTACTGTACTAAATAATAAAATACCCACTGTTGCAAAAAACCACCCTGTCTCACTCAAGGTTATTGATGGGTCTGTTTTAGTAAATGGTCCTATTACACATCATACAGTTCCGTTATTAGTTACTACACAAGAGGGACATTATGAATATATTACTTTTGATGTCATACCGTCCCCTCATTTCCAAGTTGTTTTAGGTCTCTACTGGTTGCAATTACATAATCCCACCATAGATTGGACATCACTCACCATGTCTTTTCAATCATCATTTTGTAAAAACACCTGTTTCCCTCAACCTGTGGTTTTACAAACTAGTACAGAATTACCTAGTATACCACATCACTATTTGGATTTTCAGGAAGTATTCAGCAAGGTGGAGGCCGACTCGCTACCACCTCATCGGGTATACGACTGCCCAATAGAACTCATTCCTGGATCTACCTTACCAGTAGGACATCTTTACCCTCTTAGTCAACCTGAACTAGAACATTTAAAGGTGTATTTACAAGACAACCTCAAGAAAGGTTTTATCAGACCATCCACCTCACCTGCAGCAGCGGGAATGTTTTTCGTGACTAACAAAGATTCAACTCTTCGTCCCATCATCGACTACAGGGAGCTCAACAAACGTACTGTAAAAAATCGGTATCCACTCCCTTTAATACCAGAAATGATTGAACGGTTAACTGACGCTACAATATTCACTAAACTGGATTTGCGTGGGGCTTACAACCTAATTCGCATTAGGGAAGGCGACGAATGGCTCACTGCTTTTAGAACAAGATACGGGTTATTTGAATACCTAGTGATGCCATTCGGCCTTTGTAATGCCCACGCAACCTTTCAGCACTTTATAAACGATATATTTCGAGATCTCTTAGATGTTTGCCTAGTCGTCTATCTAGACGACATCCTGATTTACTCGCAGAACATCAAAGATCATATAAAACATGTCCGATGGGTCCTGGCTCGACTGAAGGTTCATAAGTTATATGCTAAGCTTGAGAAATGCTCATTCCACCAATCTACAATCTCTTTTTTAGGGTATACCATCTCTTCAGAAGGTATTCAGATGCAGTCTCAAAAGGTAGAAGCTGTTAAGAACTGGCCACAACCCCAAGACCGAAAATCCTTACAGAGATTTCTCGGATTCGCTAATTATTATAGAAAGTTCATAAGGAATTTCTCTAGAATAGTCAAACCTTTAACTCAACTCACAGGTACGACACAGCCATTTATTTGGGAACCAAAGCATACTACAGTCTTCGAACTACTAAAAACATTGTTCACCGAAGCTCCTGTTTTACATTTACCGAATCCCGATCTCCAGTATGTTCTTGAGGTGGACTCTTCGGATTACGCCATAGGTGCGGTATTATCCCAACAAAAGGGGCCCCACGAACCCCTACATCCAATTTCATTTTTCTCGAAGTCTATGACTCCAGCTGAAAAGAACTACGCAATCGGAGACAAAGAATTGCTAGCAATCCGAAAGTCATTGGAATTTTGGAGGCACCTCCTGGAGGGTGCAAAGAAAACTTTCATAATTTTCACTGATCACAAAAACCTACAATATCTCCAAAATAATAAGACCCTCTCCTCCAGACAAGTCAGGTGGAGTCTCTATTTCGCACGTTTTGATTTTCAGATACTCTACCGTCCAGCTGATAAAAACGGAAAAGCAGATGCTCTCTCACGCCAGACTACTCATTCATCACAGAATACCAATCCAACCATTATCATACCTACTGAACGATTCATAGGTTTAACCTCGGATTTCCTAAAGGATATACAAAAGTTTTCATATTTACCACTACCAGAAACCAAGACAACTTTAGTCAACCGCAATGGAGTTTTCTACTACAGAGATCGGATTTTCGTACCCGAACCTTTAAGAACTCAAGTTTTGCAAGAACAGCACGATTCTCCTATGGCTGGTCATCCAGGAGAAAGGCGAACATTGGAGTTATTAAGCAGAACCTATTGGTGGCCAGACATGAAAAAGTCTATATCAGATTACATAAAAACTTGCCTTACTTGCCAAACCTGTAAAACAGAAAAAAAAAGCCCATACGGTTTACTCATGCCTTTACCTGTTTCAGATAGACCCTGGAAACAAGTTGGCATAGATTTTATCATTGATCTACCACCTTCAAGGAACTTTACCACCATAATGGTAGTTGTTGATAGTTTCTCTAAAATGGCCCATTTTCTACCGTTCCATAAACTCCCAACAGCACCTGAAACTGCCAGACTATTTATTGATCATATCATCAAGTTACATGGGGTTCCCAACATCATCATTTCCGATAGGGGTTCCCAATTCACTTCACGGTTTTGGCAATGCCTCTGTAAATCCCTCAACATAAAACATCAGTTTACAACATCATTTCATCCACAATCAAACGGACAAGTTGAGAGAATCAACCAATGGTTGGATGAATATCTACGATGTTTTTGCGCTTATCAACAACATGACTGGATATCATTTATCTCATCTGCTGAATTTGCTTATAACAATCTAATGAATTCCTCAACAAAACTCACACCATTCTTTGCTAACTACGGTTATCATCCCACCTTCACTTCATTTTCTGCTACTCCTTCTGACTCACCCTTGGTAGATGAGTTCAATAACTCTTTGAGGGACAACTTCAATTTTATTAAGGAAAACATCCAAAAAGCCCAGAATTCACAAAAGCATCATTACGACTTAAGACACAGGGAAGCACCTCAATACAAAACCGGAGACCAAGTCTGGTTATCAACCAGAAACTTGAGGATACAAGTGCCCAGTAGGAAGTTAACCCAAAAATATTGCGGTCCCTTCACTATTGTGAAAGTAATCAATCCAAATGCAGTTACCTTGGACCTACCATCTTCCATGAAAATACATGCTACCTTCCATGTTTCCCTCCTCAAGCCATACGTTCCAACCAGATTAAAATCATCTCTTACACCCTCAACTATTCAAATCCAGGATTCCGATGTTTATGAAGTTGATCAGATATTGGATTCAAGATTTTCCAAAGGGGAACTACAATACCTGGTGAGATGGAAAAACTTCTCCCAGGACGACGATACTTGGGAACCATCAAGTAATATATATGCCCCCAGACTGGTATCTAGGTTCCATCAAAAATACCCTGATTCTCCTCGGCCTCAAGCTGAGGATCAGCTTGTTTAACGGGGGGATCATGTCAGGGATCAGGTTGTTTCTACTCTTAATTGGATCACCAATCATATTCTGACAACGCCTATATAACACCTGAATACCTAACTAACCTTGCTTAGTATTTTGTTACTCCTTGCCAGGGCAACACTGAGCCTTTTCCCTGAGACTTCCTAGTTTCACTGGTTATTTATTTTCTAACTGAACTTTCCTTAACAAAGCTTGTTTGTTTTCCTGTACAGGAGGATTTGTTGCCGATCTACTAAAGAACCTTAACAAACATTTATTTCAAAACCACGCACAGCCAGGAATCTCTAACACAGGACCTATTTGCGGACAGCTTAACTACAAACAAAGGGTAACTAACCGTATCTGCAGTAAGTGTGCCTTTTAACCTGGAAACTTGTCAGCTCTCCGGTTATCTCTCCCCTGCTCTCTCACAGCGTTCATCCGCTGACGTCACTCTGACAGCCTGCTACACCTCTCGCTGTTCAGACAGGAAGTATCTGGATTGCTGCCAGTTTTCGTACAGACACCGGAGTTTCACTGCCACATAACAAGACACTGTGAGTACTTTGCGAAATTTTCTATTAAACTGTCAGCTGTGTTCTCCATCTGTAATTTACATTACAAGAGTACTTTGAGACATTTTGATCATTTGAAACGCTGCTTCATACTTGTGATCTATTTGGATTAATCGCATGTGAACTCTCATATCCTGTGTAATTCAGCTGCTAATTTCTAAGGAGTATACCAATTCCTGCTCAAGTGTTTAAATCATATTAAGGCTATATAGTCTCCTGTTCTTCAATAAGGACAAAAGAGACATCTGATAAACGTTACCAGTCAGTATATCCTGACTTCTGTATTGAATAATAACTTACACTGTTCTATGTGGTTTCACTTTGAAGCTAGTGTTTCCTTTATTGAACAGTGTTACATTTACCTCTATTCAATTGATAGAGATTTCTAGTTGAGCTGCCTATTCCTGACAGTTTTTTTATTTTCACAGGTAAGTTTTTATTTATTTTAAGATAGAGATATTGTAATTTTAATATAAAGCTAGGGGGCTGTTAGGTTTAGGGGTTAATAGTTTAATTTAGTGTTTTGCGATGTGGGAGGGCTGGTGGTTTAGGGGTTAATAGTTTAATTTAGTAGTGGCGAGGTGGGGGACTGGTGGTTTAGGGGTTAATAGGTTTATTTATGGAAAGCCAGAGGTTTAGGGGTTAATAACTTTATTGTCAGGAATACCGGGCTGCATGGGTTAAACCCCTACCCCCTATTACCTCACTCCTTTGCGTTTCTCAGCAGTTTTGTGCTCCTCAGAGCAACCGCGAATACCAAAACCTTTCCTTTTGTCAAACTTTGTGTGTGAACCTGATCTTAGAAGAGCTGGTCTCTGACCGACCTGTATTTCTCCGGACGACCGGCCCCTGGATTTACTGGTCATTCGCTGCACCCACCATCCTCCAGGGAACTTTACCTCTGGCTGCTTCAGAGGCTCCTTGCTCCAGAGCTCCACTCTCTTGGGGACTGGTACCCCTTGGGAAGGGCAAGAGTTGAGCCAATTGCTGGAGGTGAGCTCCATTGGTAACTGGGGTCTCCAAGCCTTACTCCATAGAACCTCCTTCGGCTGGCCAGGCCCTTGGAACTGCCGACCGGCCGCCTCCACTCAGATTCCTGGTCTCCTTTAACCCAGGTTGCTCCAGCGGCTCCTTGCCCTAGAGCTCCGCTCTTTTGGGGGGTGATACCTCTCAGGGAGGACTAGAGGTGGGGTGATTACTAGGGGTGAGTCTTCTTAGGAACCAGGGATTTTGGACCCCCCTTCAATACCCATTTCCTGGTGGACTTCCCAGTATACATTGGGCAGCCTCTAACTCCGACCCCCAGCCATTGATCAAGGTCGTTTTTGGACTGAAGAAGCTGGGGGCCAAGGACTTTCCAACAACACCATGGAACTGCCACCGCTCCCCAAGGATCACCCTGAATGCACCATCCTTATGCTGCTGGGCACTGGGGGGGAAACATTGGACACAATGGAGGCACCAGCTTGTCTGGAGGGGCCGAAATGGCAGGAGATTTGGGGGTCAGATAAGGCTTGTTATCAAGATCAGTTTCTGTGTAAATGTCGTGTGTGCTTCTCAATAAAATGTTCTTGTTTCACCTGAATGCTAGTTTATCTAGTTATTCGGGTGGGCTGCACCTGAAATCACTTATCTCTGCTACCAAGCGGCTGGTTCCAGTTGTTGGAAGAACTTGTTGGCAGAGCTACCCAGTCAGGGTAGCCAGTAATCTGTCACATTTATTATAGTGGCAGCAATGACGGGGAGCGACGGAAATGTTGGGGGCAGCAGATTAGGGGTGTTTAGACTTGGGGTTTATGTTAGGGTGTTTTTTTTCCCCATAGGCATCAATGGGGTTGCATTACTGAACTTTTCATTCTGCGCTTCAGGTGTTTTTTTCTAACATTGTGCTCATGCATGTTGAGTTACCTATGAGCCAGCACTGATTGGCTAAAATATATGTCTTTCAAAAGTACTAAAATAAGGGGGCAGTCTGCAGAGGCTTTCATACAAGGTAATCACAGAGGTAAAAGAATATTTATGTAACAGTGTTGGTTATGCAAAACTGGGGAATAGGTAATAAGGGGAGTATCTATCTTTTAAAAAAATAACAATTCTGGTGTAGACTGTCCCTTTAACTCCTGCAAATAGATTAAACACATAATTTAAATCCACTATAGATCAGGAATGTACTACTGAGAGCTTTCTGAGCACATCTAGTGAGCCAATGACAAGAGGCACCTATGTGTAGCCACCAATTAGCAGTCAGCTCGCAGTAGTACATTTCTACTGATTTATCCGCACACTGACTTTTAAAAAAAAAAATTTAGGTCAGGAGCAATCTTAAGGAGTTGAAGAGACAATGGAGGGACAACCCCATCTATCACACTTTAACAATAGGCTAGAATTAAATTATGTCTGCAGCATATGTACCTTAGGAGGAGCTATCTAGGGAAAATGAAAGACTTAGGGAAGGAGAAACTAATAAGATTTCCCTTCCATTTAAGCCCAAATCAAAGTTTTATCCCCTGCATAGTCAAGGGAAAGTCCTAGAGATTTTTCAGAAAAGAGAATGTAAAGGGGAGACCCATAGTTTCAGGCATAGGGGCCTATGTATCAAAGGTCTTGCGGACCTGATCTGGCAGTGCGGATCAGGTCCACAAGACCTCGCTGAATGCGGAGAGCAATACGCTCTCCGTATTCAGCATTGTGAGCTGCTGGTGCAACGTCGCCCCCCTGTAGACTCGCGGCCAAGCAGGGCGGTGTCAATCAACCCGATCAACCTGCTCAGAGCGGGCGGACAGGGTTATGGAGCAGCTGTCTTTAGACCGCTGCAGGCTCGCCAGAAACACGGGCCCTCAAGCTCCATTTGGAGCTTGATAAATGGGCCTCAAAGGCTCTATCTTAGGTAGGGGGATTAGATTAGGGGTTAATTAATTTAATATAGGTGGCGGCGGGGTAGGGGGATGAAATTAGGGGTTAATAAATTTAAAATAGATGGCGGCGGGGTAGGAGCTCACTTTAGGGGGTAGGTAAGGTAGATGGCGGCGGTGTAAGGGGCTCACTTTAGGGGGTAGTTTAATATAGTTGGCGACGGTGTAGGGGAATCACATTAGGGGGTAGTTAATGTAGGTGGCGGTGGGGTCCGGGAGCAGCGGTTTAGGGGTTAAATATTTTATTAGGGATTGCGGCGGGGGATCGCGGTTGACAGATAGATAGACATTGCGCATGCGTTAGGTGTTAGGTTTTATTTGGCAGGTAGTTTAGGGAGTTACGGGGCTCCAATAGACAGCGTAAGGCTTACTACGGCTGCTTTTTGTGGCGAGGTAAAAATGGAGTAAGATTTTTCCATTTTCGCCACGCAAGTCATTACGCTGTATATTGGATACCAAACTGCACGGGTTTGGTATACCTGCCTATGGCCCAAAAAACTACGGGCGACGGCAGAAATATACGGGCGTAACTTCTAGGTTACGCCGTATATAGGATACCAAACCAGCGCAAAATTCAGTGTTGCCGGCATTTGCGGGCGACGCTGCATATCGGATCGGGCCCCAGATGTATATAGGGGTTTTACCTAATAGAATGAAGTAGAGTATTATGCAGTAATATAAGCGGAACGGAAACAAATTGGCTTATTATGGTTCCGCTTTTAGTGTTCCTAGTGTATCGCGCATGCGCTAACGGCCGTGAACGCGCTTTGCATTGAAGTAGGAGAGATGGGATATCACTGGCAGCTAGTTTGAAGAAGAAGCTCTATACGTCACGGTGGGGGGAGTTAAGCAGCCATATTAGGACACCAATTTTGAAGTTATCGTAGACGATTCAACAGTGAAGGCAGGAAGTAAGAGAAAGGGGGCACGTTGCAGCTTGATCTTTATTTATAGTTTTTCAACATAGATTAATGTTGTGGGCAGTGTTGAATGTTCCTTTAAAGGGACAGTAAAGTCAAAATTAAACAAATGGATTGGATAGAACATGAAATTTCAAAAAACTTTCCAATTTACTTATTATCATTTGTGCTTAGTTCTCTTAGTATCCTTTGTTAAAGAGTAAACCTAGGTGAACTCAGGAGCGTGCACGTATCTTCAGGCAGCAGAGGTTGCAAGAACATTTATAGCAATGTTATACATAGTTACAAACATTGCTACACAGTGCTAAATACACGTGCACGCCCCTAATCTCATATAATATCAGCCTCCTAGGTTTACTCTATCACAAAGGATACTAAAAGAACAAAGCAAATTAGATAATAGAAGTAAATTGGAAAGTTGGATAAAATTGCTGCTCTATCTGAATTAACGGCGTTTAATTTTCACTGTCAGTTTTTGGTTTCTGTATTTGATGATGTTTTCCTAATTATTCTGTGATATTGTGTTTTTTTTAAAAACATAATTTTTTATTGAGGTCAGTCCTATAATTACATCATCAAATGATTTTACACGGCATCAAGTAGAATATACTAACTTATAAACAATAGGGTATATTAAAAAAAATGAACAAGGTAAATGGAACAATCAGTAAAATCAGTCAAGTTGAGACCTCTTTTTTTTATTCTTTTCTATGATTTCCCCTCTGATATCAAGAGGTCACACTTGGACCCCTACCTTAGTAGCAATGAAATCCTAAGGGATTCTAGTACGATATATTAATGAAATAGAACCAAAGTAGAACATACTGCGGCTAAAACTGCTCATCTCCTAATTGTATTTGGGCGACTCTTGGACCCCCAAAGTAGAAAGAAGGTGATTAATTAGGAGCATGGGAAAGGAGGATCAAACTCAAATTGGAAAATGGATCATCCAATGCTCAGCAAAAGTCCTTACTTACATTAGGATACTGCTTATAAAAGTGTTATTACCATGTAATAAGTAATTGTGTGGTGAGACCTAAAAGTCCTTACTTACATTAGGATACTGTTTACAAGAGTGTTATTACCATGTAATAAGTAATTGTGTGGTGAGACCTAAAAGTCCTTACTTACATTAGGATACTGCTTACAAGAGTGTTATTACCATGTAATAAGTAATTGTGTGGTGAGACCTAAAAGTCCTTACTTACATTAGGATACTGCTTACAAGAGTGTTATTACTATGTAATAAGTAATTGTGTGGTGAGACCTAAAAGTCCTTACTTACATTAGGATACTGCTTACAAGAGTGTTATTACCATGTAATAACTAAGTAATTGTGTGGTGAGACCTAAAAGTCCTTACTTACATTAAGATACTGCTTACAAGAGTGTTATTACCATGTAATAAGTAATTGTGTGGTGAGACCTAGTCAAAATACTAATTTGGGGCAATCTTGTATGTAACTTACTAGGTATGTTATAATTTAATAAAATCATATTAAATGTTTAAACAAGCAATGTAAAAATCAATGGGACAAAATGTAGGTAAAAAATCTGATTCATAGATTTGAAGTATAAGTGAAATATAGTATAAATTAAAAGATTTAGTGTGGAAAGAGTTATCCAAAATGTCCTGAGTTCATATAGTTAGAAAAGCTCCCAAATGGTAGAAATAGGAGCCATGGATTTATTAAGAGGGGGCTATTTAAAATTTAAACTAAATATTATAAGTGACAAACTCCACAGTCTTGCTGAACTGAATAGCCGTCAACTTGGAAAAGCTATATTACAAATTCTTAGCATAGGACACTGTGCTACCAAACTATTATGAATATTAACAGGGGATGTTAGGAAAATCCTCAACTAGGAAAATTAGTCTGATTAAAACCTTACTATACTATTCTATATAACAATGAAGACATCCCATACAAAGACTACTACTACCACCATCAATGTCGTACTTTTACTTGCGGCAGTGAACATAATCTATGAACGAGTTTAATGTGTCGACCAAAAACAGATTGAAAAGAAAAATTTCACTATTCATATTTGCAGCTCTGGAAAGACTTGATAAAAACGTGTAATACATAGTGTAGGATAGACTGTAATACATAATGGGGTTAATCATATTACACAGAAGGCAACCATTTTATATATGCACTAGAACAATAGGAGGGCACTGGATATTTATATAGGACCCCATAAGCAACACAGCTTCTGAATGGAAATAATACATGTGCTATATATCAGTTGAGAATATATAACTCATAGCATAAATAGCTAAGAGTAAATAAGCATAACATTTAAGGTAATAGTGTATCCTCTCTTAAATCAGGTTGTAAAGTCATCATCTGATACACCGTAATTTCTGACTAGAAAATTGGCAATCCTGGGTTATACGGTGAAGTAAAAATTTGAGTCATATAAGTTTTGGTCTGTCATAGATCAGGTTAAGTAGAATGGGGTATCTTTGTGGCTATCAAACTCTGCCATTGTCCTTTAGCTAAGTAGACATCTCTGCTAAAGAGAAGACAGATGTACTACATAATTGTAAAAGTCTCAACCCACTCCAACCCTGCACAGGGCCAACATATCGCCTTCTTTTACAAATTAACTATGTTCAAAGCTGAATAAGTGGATCAGGGCAAGATGGGCTACAGAGTTGTAAACTTCTGCGAGGACCAGTATCTGGAGGTTCGGTGCACCCACGAGAAAAACCAGGTTGGTCTCACTGCTGGTCTGACACAGCGAGGGAATGTGCAGAGGCGATATTGCCGGAATCCAAAAGACACTCCTACTCCCCCCAGGAGGATTGGCCGCATCCCCTGCAGCTGGGAGAGAGGGTCGTGAGGTGAGCTGTACCTTCTCATACATATCACCGGCACAGTAAACAGAGATCTATGTGGGCACACTTGACCTCACGACTAGCTGGAGGCAGGTATTTTGTGATCCGGAGTCCATCTTGAATGTCAATTTAGGCTCTGAAAGTATTTCTACATCATGTGGGTTTCTTAGCGTGGAAATAAAGGTCCTCAAACCTGTCTTGCATCTGACTCTCCAGCTCAGCTAGTAGACTCTGTATTTGCCTGTAGTCTTCCTCCTTGTTATCGTTAAGTGGTTTTAGCTGCTTTACCCAGGTTACCGGGGAGGGAGTTGAGAGATATTGATAGGGCCACCACCCAAATCTTCAACCATCCAGTATGGGGTTATTCATAAACTATTTGCAATAATAACAACATCTGGCGATGTAGTGTAGGCTCAGATAACTGATGCTTGATGTCTTGGATTGTTGATGCTGCTGTATTAACTATATAATCGGCAGATTATTGGGATGAAATGAAGAGCTCCCTGTTTTGCGACCCATCATGGCCGCCGCCTAGACTTCTCCCCCGATATTGTGTTTTTAATTAGACAAAAAAACGCAAAGTACTGGTCTGGATTACAATCACTTTTTATTTGCATGAAAAAACATTGTACAGGTGGCCCTCGTTTTACAACGGTTCAATTTACACCGTTTCAGAATAACAACCTTTTTTTCCAGTCATGTGACTGCTATTGAAAGCATTGAGAAGCAGTGCATTTATTAAAATAGCCAGTAGGTGGAGCTGTCCGCTTGTGTTGCAGCAAAGCCAAGCAAGCTGAAATTAATCAGTTGAACCAGACCTGAGCTATCGAGCAGATTTCAAAGGAACAAGATCTTCCTGTCTATAAATCAGTCCAAATTGGAATGCATGGAAAGAGCTGTTTGCAGAAAAATGCAAGTGAAGTCTGTGTTGTGTGATTATTTTATTAGGTTTATAATGCTGTTTAGCAAATGTTTTTGTTAATTTAATTTAGTTTAATTATATATTCTGTGTTGTGTGATTATTTTATTAGGTTTATAACGCTGTTTAGCATTTAAAGTCTTCATTTCAAAGCTTTAAAAATAATGTATTAAGTGTTACTTATGACAATTTTGAGAGGGGTCTGGAACCTATCTCCCTCCCTTCCCATTGACTTACATTATAAACTGGGTTTCAATTTACAACAGTTTCGATTTACAACCATTCCTTCTGGAACCTAACCCCGGTGTAAACTGAGGGCTACCTGTATATCATTATATAGTAAAAAGCAGCATTACATGATATATGCACACAATGGTATAAATATACCTAACACTTGTGCTCTTGATACAAAGGGATTTATCAGACATATAATGTTCCCTTTATATATACAGTGTGTGCTATTATCAGTTCTTGTGGCTTCTAACTAACATGAAAACATTTAACAGACATAATATCAAGTTACAGAACATGACACACATATTACATACCCAGTATACGTGTAGGTTATAGTAGCCATTTACATTAAACTGATTATGATCACGTGACACACATATTACATACCCAGTATACATGTAGGTTATAGTAGCCATTTAAATTAAACTGATTATGATCACATAACACACATATTACATACCCAGTATACATGTAGGTTATAGTAGCCATTTAAATTAAACTGATTATGATCACATGACACACATATTACATACCCAGTATACATGTAGGTTATAGTAGCCATTTAAATTAAACTGATTATGATCACATGACACACATATTACATACCCAGTATACATGTAGGTTACAGTAGCCATTTAAATTAAACTGATTATGATCACAAATGTACCGGTTACTGATATTGTGTCTCATTAAATAAAATCAGTTCCCCCTCAGTAATTCCTCTGGTATATAACATGTACAATGCTAAGCATCTATTGCTATAAGAAAACGTTTATCCATATGATGTGGACATTAAATATATCCTCCAGATGTCAATCATTTAAAGGGACAGTCTAGGCCAAAATAAACTTTCATGATTCAGTAATTTTAAACAATTTTCCAATTGACTTTTATCACCAATTTTGCTTTGTTCTCTTGGTATTCTTAGTTGAAAGCTTAACCTAGGAGGTTCATATGCTAATTTCTTAGACCTTGAAGGCCACCTCTTTTCAGAATGCATTTTAACAGTTTTTCACCACTAGAGGGTGTTAGTTCATGTATTTCATATAGATAACACTGTGCTCGTGCACGTGAAGTTATCTGGGAGCAGGCACTGATTGGCTAGACTGCAAGTCTGTCAAAAGAACTGAAATAAAGGGGCAGTTTGCAGAGGCTTAGATACAAGATAATCACAGAGGTTAAAAATATATTATTATAACTGTGATGGTTATGCAAAACTGGGGAATGGGTAATAAAGGGATTATCTATCTTTTAAAACAATAACAATTCTGGTGTAGACTGTCCCTTTAAGACTGATGTTCTTGTTTATATAATTCTCTAACACTCTATTCATATAAAGACTCCTTTATTCTGTAAATGTAATTATTTCCTCCCCTATGTAAAACAAACGTACAACTAATAACACTGACGTATTAATAAACAACACTGGGGGTGCTTTGGTGGTGAATGGTTGTGTAAACTGGTCATTATGAGGACAGATCTGTATATTTCTATGTGGTGTTTGTATTCTATCACATTGATATGAGAGAAACTGAGGTGAACATATATAGAGGAACAAAGGACAGCAGGAGAGCACTTCCAATCTGAGGCTTTTATAACTGGGATTTAGAAAGTATTATTTGCAATAGGATCCTTTTTGATGCTTCTATTTAGAGAGTTTTTCCTCTTTAGGATAATTGTAAAAAGGTTTGTACACTGTGCATATAAAGTTTATACAGAATCTGTTGGTGCTCTACAAATAACCAATAATAATAATTTGTAAATATTTGGTGTTTTGTGATACCTGATTTATAAAAAAAAAAAAACTTTTTCCACTTTCTGATAGGGTTGCCACCTGTCCGGGTTTTACCCAGACAGTCCGGGTTTCAAATCATTTTGAGTTATATGTCCGAGTTTCAGATAGGGTTGCCACCTGGACAGTGTAGGCTGCACACAGATCATCAGAAATCTGTTCACACTTTCAGTGTGTGAAGCCGATAACAGCAGATGCAGGAGGAAGGGGGGCGTTACTCATAAATCAAGTAGGAACAGGAAGTCTACAGGGAGCTACAGCAACTGTGAGGTCAGGAATTTAGAGTACTTTGAGCTGACTAACAGCAGCTTTGTCAGAGTAGCAGCCAAACTCACCCATGTGCAGGCACCTTGGCACAGCAGTTATCTGTCACACACACGGAGCCTCAATAAACTGATGTGGCAGAGAGGTCAGTGGCTGTTTAGTGTTACATTACACAGATCAGTGAGGCATCCAGGGAACTCTAGTGAAGTAATTGTCCTCTAAGTTACACAGTAGATCTTAGTCTGTTTACTAGAACCTGCATTACTTATATACTTTATTCTGAACAATGAAATATGGATCAGCAAAAAATCCAACTAAAAATGTCTCAGCATTTACATAATGTTTTAATGCATTTCTTTGTTAATATAAAATGTTTTGTCATCAAGTTCAGTTTAAATCTTCCTTATATGTCTCTTTCCGTATACCTATCTGTCTTTATGTCTATCATCTGTCTGTTTATGTATGTCTGTCTATTTGTCTTGCTCTCTGTCTCTCTGTTATTTGTCTATCTAATATCTCTCTATATCTGTCTGTTGCAGTGGCATAACCAGGCTTGGTGTCACCCGGTGCGGTAACTCATGGTGTGGGGAAAACATGACATTCCTGCAAGAGAGGAACTGATTGCTGCAGCTCAGCCCTTGACAACTCAAGTACATAAGGAATCCATCATATGTTTATACTTATGCCATATTCTGATCATCCACAATATATGTAGCAAATGCCATTTCCTAATAAACAAGCACCATAGCATAACATTTGGGCCGAAAATAAATAACCCAAATATGTCACCATTCAGAACACTTGTGCTGAAGAGCTCACCTATCTGTAGCACTAACATAATCAGTGGTGCAGTGCACGCAGTTAGTGCTCACTGTCATAACTGTACAGCGACAGACAGGGATGGAAGTTGCTTACTTGTCAGCTCAGCTGCACTGCGCCTGGTTGTGTGTGGTGCTCCCTGGCTGTCACACCGGAGCTGACTCGAAGCTGCTCCTCCCTCGGCCAGCACTATGCTGTTGCTCACTTCTGGCACCAGACCCCTTCATTTCCATATCACTCAAGCACAACCACAAATAAACCATCCATGTGCATCACAAACGGGCTTCAGTCAGTAGCTGTCAATTAGAGATAATCCAGCGAGATGCTCAGGACCACTCTAGCACCCACTGTTCTGCTGTAAAAGTATTCCTCAAATGGGGGAGGCACTTTGGGTGGCCGAGGGTTACAGCCTGGAGGACGTGGCGAACACCATACGTCAATAATGACGTCACTAAATCTCGAGTGCAAGGCTTACTTAGGGAAACCCTGGCCCCTGCCTCTGTGCTGAACACCCCCTGCATCTGCCTTAGCATGGAGGACCCCTTGGCCCTTCTTTCTTACAAGGCACCGCCACCGGCACATCATTAGGAAAGGGAAAAAAAATGGTGTCCTGCTTAATTTAACATTCATTAATGTAGTGGTGTCACCTCTTGGAGGGCATCAACCGGGTGCGGTCTGCACCCCCCTAGTGAAGCCACTGGTCTGTTGGTTTGTTTATATGTAAGTAGCTATATACTAGTCTGTATCTATTTATATATCTGTCTATCTCTTTATCTTTATGCCTATCTGTTTTCTATCCATCTGTTTATATGTCTGTATCTACTAATGTGTATATTATATATATTATTTATTTATAAAATATTTTACCAGGAAAGATACATTGAGATTTCTCTCGTTTTCAAGTATGTCCTGGGTACACAAAACATTGCATTGATACAATGGGTACAATAAAATACAAAACAATAATAATACATGATATATGCACAAAAATTTAACATAGAACAGGTAGGAAATATATAATCAACAATGACAGGTGCATTCTGTTTTGAGATATGTAGAGAGGGATCTCTTAAAGGATATTAGGCATGGGGAAGGTTTGAAAGAGTGCGGGAGGTCGTTCCATAATTGTGGTGCTCTGTAGGAAAAGGAGGATCGAGCTGCTTTCTTTTTGTATTGAGGCAAGCTAAATAATGTGCTGGTACTGGATCGGAGGTTATAGGAGGTGGGAATAACCGGTGAGAGCATTCTGCTCAGGTAGGGTGGGAGCTTCCAAGAAAAGCTTTTAAAACACAAGGCAGGAAAGATGGAGGGTGCATTTGGATTCCAGCGACAGCCAGTTTAGTTCTTTTAGCATGTCACAATGGTGGGTCCTGTAGTTACATTGTAGCACAAAGCGGCAGAACGAGTTATACCATGTATTAAGTTTATTAAGGTGAGTTTGCGGTGCTGGTGCATATACTACATCCCCATAATCCACGATTGGCATCAGCATTTGCTGTACAATCTTTTCCTTTACAGTAGGGCTGAGGCAGGATTTGTATCTGTACAGGGCACCTATTTTTGGATAAAGTTTAGATGCCATTTTCTCTATATGGAGGCCAAAAGATAGATTGGGGTCTAACAACATACCCAAGTATTTAAAAGAGTGGACTGCGGTCAGTGTGCAATTTGATTTTGTTTTGATGCATAGATGGGAATTTTGTAGTTTGTGTAGTTTAGGTCCTGTTCCAAAGATCATTGTGACAGTTTTGTCAGTGTTTAGGAAGAGTTTGTTTTTTGAGATCCACTTTTCTACCTCTGTGAACTGGTCTTGGAGTACTGCTTCAAGCTACGGTAGATCAGAATTGTTTGCATAGATTACCGTGTCATCTGCATACATGTGTACAGTTGAGGATTTGCAGACATTAGGCAGATCATTTATAAACAATGTGAATAGCAGGGGGCCGAGAATGGAACCTTGGGGAACACCACACATGACTGGGAGAGGGAGTCGCTGTCAGAAATGGAGACATATTGTGATCGATCCGATACATATGATCGAAACCAGGTTAGCGGACGATCACCAATACCTGAGTTTTTTAGTTTGAGCAGTAGTATGTCGTGGTCTACTGTGTCAAAGGCCTTTGCAAAATCAAGGAAAATAGCTCCAGTTAGGTCTCCTTGTTCCATTCCAGTTTGGATATCGTTGCAAACTTTTAGGAGGGCAGTTGTAGTGGAGTGATTTGTACGAAAACCTGAGTGATCAGGGGTCAGATAGTTAGATTGTTGGTAATATTCACATAATTGCGTATGGACGCATTTTTCTAAGATTTTTGACAATACTGGGAGCAATGATATTGGGCGATAGTTAGAAACCAAGGTTATCTCCCCACTTTTATGGATAGGCACTACTCTTGCAGTCTTCCAGAGTTTGGGTATGTATCCAGACACCAAGGATTCGTTAATTAGGGTTGTGACAGGTTTAGCAATTGCTGGCGCACTAAGCTTCAACAGCATTGCTGGGATTTGATCAGGTCCAGACTGTTTTTTTCATTTTTAGGTTATTAAGGTGTTTCTTAATGACATTGATGGGTACAGGTCTAAAATTGAACTTCTCTATATTGGGTCTTTGCTGATTTAGTGGGGCCTGATCCACATTTGTAGCTTCAGGATGCGTGCCATTTATTAGTTTGGTCAGGGTGGTGGAGCATCCGACAAAATATCAGACAAAATATTTGTTAAAGGCATTTGCTACATCTAAGGGGAGTTGCAGGGGTTGGTTGTCCACATTGACAGTGGAGGGTTGGGAGTGGATTGGTGGAGTTTGTAAATTATTTATGACTTTCCAAAACTTTCTAGGGTTTGATATGTTATTGTTCAGATTTTCACAGAAATATTGGGCCTTTGCCAATTTTGTTTGTTTAGTGCATATATTTCGCCATTGTCTATATACACAGTGATCGTTCATAGAGCCAGTATGCTTGAACTTTGACCACAATGAATCTCGAAACTGGTACATTTGAATGAGGTCAGCTGTGATCCAATTCAAGTGTGCTCCTTTTACTCTCACCTTACGCAGCAGGGCATGTATATTCCAAACTTGTAGGAGTTTGGACTGAAAGAATTCAACTGCAGAGTCAAGGTCTGGGATAGGTTTAATCTGTGCCAGGGGAGGTTCTTGATGTCATTTAGAAATGATTGAAGATTACATTTTTTGAAGGATCTGGTGATTTTAACCTTGGGAGAGGTTTTAGTTGCCTTTATTTTGCGCACACAGTACACTAAGCAGTGGTCACTGAAATTGTTAGGGAGAACACCTTCCTCCTGGATTTGGTCGGGAGAGGTGGAGAGAATCCAATCGAGCAGGGTGTGATTATGGCTTTTGTTGTTTATGCGAGTTGGGGAGGAGATTAATTGTGTTAGCTGCAAAGACTTAAACACAGAGCAACAACTATTATTTTTTGGATTCAGCCAATCAATATTAAAATCTCCAAAAAACAAAACTTCACTTTTTGGGTTTTGAGCTATGGTTTCACTAAGGAGATGGGCTATGTCTGAAAGGGAATGTACAGGAGAGCTAGGTGGGCGGTAGATTCCAACAACAATGATTGATTTACTGCACAGGATCTCAATTGTGCCAGAAAGGAAATCAAAGTTGGCAGGAGAGCTAGATTTTTGTAAGGGGGTGTACTTTGTGGAGTTGTCAACATAGATTACAATGCCGCCTCCTCTCTTTGCTCTGTTATTTCTATGGCATGAATACCCATGTATTGCAATGGCAGAGTCAGGTATTTTTGCGGTTAGCCACGATTCAGAGATCACAATGATTTTGGGCTTGTATTGTAAACACCAAGCTTGTAGTGCATCGATTTTTGGTAGTAAGCTGCGGATATTACAGTGCACAAAGGAGATTCCTTTTTTAGTTGGAAGGCTAGGAATGGAATTTGTTGGGGGACCAGGGTTAGATTCTACATTATTTGCAAGGGCAAGTAACAGAAGGAATAGGAATTTGGGCATATTTATTGTTTTGCCAATTAGTGAATGGGATATTTTATAGTTTTGAGAGGTGGGGGTAGGAGGGTTATTTTTTTATAACTCTCCACCAGGACTCAGCAGATAAGTTGCAGCAACAGAGCAGGCCATGGTGTATGATAATTTGTTTTCCAGTTTGAGGTGTGTGCTTATGGCAGTAGTGGTGTGAACAAAATTTGAGTGAGAAAAGGGTTAACACAAATAACAGTATGGTCATATTTGGATTCATGTTAGTGGTATGAGGTGTGTAGATGAAAATAAAACAAAAGTAGTACAAAATGTAAAGGAAATAAAAACATAATTTATGTAAGAACTTACCTGATAAATTCATTTCTTTCATATTAGCAAGAGTCCATGAGCTAGTGACGTATGGGATATACATTCCTACCAGGAGGGGCAAAGTTTCCCAAACCTTAAAATGCCTATAAATACACCCCTCACCACACCCACAATTCAGTTTAACGAATAGCCAAGAAGTGGGGTGATAAGAAAAAAGTGCGAAAGCATATAAAATAAGGAATTGGAATAATTGTGCTTTATACAAAAAAATCATAACCACCACAAAAAAGGGCGGGCCTCATGGACTCTTGCTAATATGAAAGAAATGAATTTATCAGGTAAGTTCTTACATAAATTATGTTTTCTTTCATGTAATTAGCAAGAGTCAATGAGCTAGTGACGTATGGGATAATGACTACCCAAGTTGTGGATCTTTCCACGCAAGAGTCACTAGAGAGGGAGGGATAAAATAAAGACAGCCAATTCCTGCTGAAAATAATCCACACCCAAAATAAAGTTTAATGAAAAACATAAACAGAAGATTCAAACTGAAACCGCTGCCTGAAGTACTTTTCTACCAAAAACTGCTTCAGAAGAAGAAAATACATCAAAATGGTAGAATTTAGTAAAAGTATGCAAAGAGGACCAAGTTGCTGCTTTGCAAATCTGATCAACCAAAGCTTCATTCCTAAACGCCCAGGAAGTAGAAACTGACCTAGTAGAATGAGCTGTAATCCTTTGAGGCGGACTTTTACCCGACTCGACATAGGCATGATGAATTAAAGATTTCAACCAAGATGCCAAAGAAATGGCAGAAGCTTTCTGGCCTTTTCTAGAACCGGAAAAGATAACAAATAGACTAGAAGTCTTTCGGAAAGACTTAGTAGCTTCAACATAATATTTCAAAGCTCTAACAACATCCAAAGAATGCAACGATTTCTCCTTAGAATTCTTAGGATTAGGACATAATGAAGGAACCACAATTTCTCTACTAATGTTGTTGGAATTCACAACCTTAGGTAAAAATTCAAAAGAAGTTCGCAACACCGCCTTATCCTGATGAAAAATCAGAAAAGGAGACTCACAAGAAAGAGCAGATAATTCAGAGACTCTTCTGGCAGAAGAGATCGCCAAAAGGAACAAAACTTTCCAAGAAAGTAATTTAATGTCCAATGAATGCATAGGTTCAAACGGAGGAGCTTGAAGAGCCCCCAGAACCAAATTCAAACTCCAAGGAGGAGAAATTGACTTAATGACAGGTTTTATACGAACCAAAGCTTGTACAAAACAATGAATATCAGGAAGATTAGCAATCTTTCTGTGAAAAAGAACAGAAAGAGCAGAGATTTGTCCTTTCAAAGAACTTGCGGATAAACCTTTATCTAAACCATCCTGAAGAAACTGTAAAATTCTCGGAATTCTAAAAGAATGCCAAGAAAAATGATGAGAAAGACACCAAGAAATATAAGTCTTCCAGACTCTATAATATATCTCTCTGGATACAGATTTACGAGCCTGTAACATAGTATTAATCACAGAGTCAGAGAAACCTCTTTGACCAAGAATCAAGCGTTCAATCTCCATACCTTTAAATTTAAGGATTTGAGATCCTGATGGAAAAAAGGACCTTGCGACAGAAGGTCTGGTCTTAGCGGAAGAGTCCACGGATGGCAAGAGGCCATCCGGACAAGATCTGCATACCAAAACCTGTGAGGCCATGCCGGAGCTACCAGCAGAACAAACGAGCATTCCCTCAGAATCTTGGAGATTACTCTTGGAAGAAGAACTAGAGGCGGAAAGATATAGGCAGGATGATACTTCCAAGGAAGTGATAATGCATCCACTGCTTCCGCCTGAGGATCCCGGGATCTGGACAGATACCTGGGAAGTTTCTTGTTTAGATGAGACGCCATCAGATCTATTTCTGGAAGCTCCCACATTTGAACAATCTGAAGAAATACCTCTGGGTGAAGAGACCATTCGCCCGGATGCAACGTTTGGCGACTGAGATAATCCGCTTCCCAATTGTCTATACCTGGGATATGAACCGCAGAGATTAGACAGGAGCTGGATTCCGCCCAAACCAGAATTCGAGATACTTCTTTCATAGCCAGAGGACTGTGAGTCCCTCCTTGATGATTGATGTATGCCACAGTTGTGACATTGTCTGTCTGAAAACAAATGAACGATTCTCTCTTCAGAAGAGGCCAAGACTGAAGAGCTCTGAAAATTGCACGGAGTTCCAAAATATTGATCGGTAATCTCACCTCCTGAGATTCCCAAACTCCTTGTGCCGTCAGAGATCCCCACACAGCTCCCCAACCTGTGAGACTTGCATCTGTTGAAATTACAGTCCAGGTCGGAAGAACAAAAGAAGCCCCCTGAATTAAACGATGGTGATCTGTCCACCACGTTAGAGAGTGTCGTACAATCGGTTTTAAAGATATTAATTGAGATATCTTTGTGTAATCCCTGCACCATTGATTCAGCATACAGAGCTGAAGAGGTCGCATGTGAAAACGAGCAAAGGGGATCGCGTCCGATGCAGCAGTCATAAGACCTAGAATTTCCATGCATAAGGCTACCGAAGGGAATGATTGTGACTGAAGGTTTCGACAAGCTGAAATCAATTTTAGACGTCTCTTGTCTGTCAAAGACAGAGTCATGGACACTGAATCTATCTGGAAACCCAGAAAGGTTACCCTTGTCTGAGGAATCAATGAACTTTTTGGTGAATTGATCCTCCAACCATGATCTTGAAGAAACAACACAAGTCGATTCGTATGAGATTCTGCTAAATGTAAAGACTGAGCAAGTACCAAGATATCGTCCAAATAAGGAAATACCACAATACCCTGTTCTCTGATTACAGACAGAAGGGCACCGAGAACCTTTGTAAAAATTCTTGGAGCTGTAGCTAGGCCAAACGGCAGAGCCACAAACTGGTAATGCTTGTCCAGAAAAGAGAATCTCAGGAACTGATAATGATCTGGATGAATCGGAATATGCAGATATGCATCCTGTAAATCTATTGTGGACATATAATGCCCTTGCTGAACAAAAGGCAAGATAGTCCTTACAGTTACCATTTTGAACGTTGGTATCCTTACATAACGATTCAATATTTTTAGATCCAGAACTGGTCTGAAGGAATTCTCCTTCTTTGGTACAATGAAGAGATTTGAATAAAACCCCAGCCCCTGTTCCAGAACTGGAACTGGCATAATTACTCCAGCCAACTCTAGATCTGAAACACATTTCAGAAATGCTTGAGCTTTCACTGGATTTACTGGGACACGGGAAAGAAAAAATCTCTTTGCAGGAGGTCTTATCTTGAAACCAATTCTGTACCCTTCTGAAACAATGTTCTGAATCCAAAGATTGTGAACAGAATTGATCCAAATTTTTTTGAAAAAACATAACCTGCCCCCTACCAGCTGAGCTGGAATGAGGGCCGCACCTTCATGTGGACTTAGAAGCTGGCTTTGCTTTTCTAGAAGGCTTGGATTTATTCCAGACTGGAGATGGTTTCCAAACTGAAACTGCTCCTGAGGATGAAGGATCAGGCTTTTGTTCTTTGTTGAAACGAAAGGAACGAAAACGATTATTAGCCCTGTTTTTACCCTTAGATTTTTTATCCTGTGGTAAAAAAAGTTCCTTTCCCACCAGTAACAGTTGAGATAATAGAATCCAACTGAGAACCAAATAATTTGTTACCCTGGAAAGAAATGGAAAGTAGAGTTGATTTAGAAGACATATCAGCATTCCAAGTTTTAAGCCATAAAGCTCTTCTAGCTAAAATAGCTAGAGACATAAACCTGACATCAACTCTGATAATATCAAAAATGGCATCACAGATAAAATTATTAGCATGTTGAAGAAGAATAATAATATTATGAGAATCATGATCTGTTACTTGTTGCGCTAAAGTTTCCAACCAAAAAGTTGAAGCTGCAGCAACATCAGCCAATGACATAGCAGGTCTAAGAAGATTACCTGAACACAGATAAGCTTTTCTTAGAAAGGATTCAATTTTCCTATCTAAAGGATCCTTAAACGAAGTACCATCTGACGTAGGAATAGTAGTACGTTTAGCAAGGGTAGAAATAGCCCCATCAACTTTAGGGATTTTGTCCCAAAATTCTGATCTGTCAGACGGCACAGGATATAATTGCTTAAAACGTTTAGAAGGAGTAAATGAATTACCCAAATTATTCCATTCTCTGGAAATTACTTCAGAAATAGCACCAGGAACAGGAAAAACTTCTGGAATAACCACAGGAGATTTAAAGACCTTATCTAAACGTTTAGATTTAGTATCAAGAGGACCAGAATCCTCAATTTCTAAAGCAATTAGTACTTCTTTAAGTAAAGAACGAATAAATTCCATTTTAAATAAATATGAAGATTTATCAGCATCAATCTCTGAGACAGAATCCTCTGAACCAGAAGAGTCCTTAGAATCAGAATGATGATGTTCATTTAAAAATTCATCTGTATAAAGAGAAGTTTTAAAAGATTTTTTATGTTTACTAGAAGGAGGAATAACAGACATAGCCTTCTTGATGGATTCAGAAACAAAATCTCTTATGTTATCAGGAACATTCTGAACATTAGATGTTGATGGAACTGCAACAGGTAATGGTACATTACTAAAGGAAATATTATCTGCATTAACAAGTTTGTCATGACAATTAATACAAACAACAGCTGGAGGAATAGCTACCAAAAGTTTACAGCAGATACACTTAGCTTTGGTAGTTCCAGCACCAGACAGCGATTTTCCTGAAGTATCTTCTGACTCAGATGCAACGTGAGACATCTTGCAATATGTAAGAGAAAAAACAACATATAAAGCAAAATTGATCAAATTCCTTAAATGACAGTTTCAGGAATGGGAAAAAAATGCCAGTGAACAAGCTTCTAGCAACCAGAAGCAATAAATAATGAGACTTAAATAATGTGGAGACAAAAGCGACGCCCATATTTTTTTAGCGCCAAATAAGACGCCCACATTATTTGGCGCCTAAATGCTTTTGGCGCCAAAAATGACGCCACGTCCAGAACGCCAACATTTTTTGGCGCAAAAGAACGTCAAAAATGACGCAACTTCCGGCGACACGTATGACGCCGGAAACAAAAAAGATTTTTTGCGCCAAAAAAGTCCGCGCCAAGAATGACGCAATAAAATGAAGCATTTTCAGCCCCCGCCAGCCTAACAGCCCACAGGGAAAAGAGTCAAATTTTTAAGGTAAGAAAAATATTTGATTCAAATGCATTATCCCAAATATGAAACTGACTGTCTGAAAATAAGGAATGTTGAACATCCTGAGTCAAGGCAAATAAATGTTTGAATACATATATTTAGAACTTTATTAAAAAAGTGCCCAACCATAGCTTAGAGTGTCACAGAAAATAAGACTTACTTACCCCAGGACACTCATCTACATGTTTGTAGAAAGCCAAACCAGTACTGAAACGAGAATCAGTAGAGGAAATGGTAAATATAAGAGTATATCGTCGATCTGAAAAGGGAGGTAAGAGATGAATCTCTACGACCGATAACAGAGAACCTATGAAATAGACCCCATAGAAGGAGATCATTGAATTCAAACAGGCAATACTCTCCTCACATCCCTCTGACATTCACTGCACGCTGAGAGGAAAACCGGGCTCCAACTTGCTGCGGAGCGCATATCAACGTAGAATCTAGCACAAACTTACTTCACCACCTCCATCGGAGGCAAAGTTTGTAAAACTGAATTGTGGGTGTGGTGAGGGGTGTATTTATAGGCATTTTAAGGTTTGGGAAACTTTGCCCCTCCTGGTAGGAATGTATATCCCATACGTCACTAGCTCATGGACTCTTGCTAATTACATGAAAGAAAGTATATACTACTGATGTGTGATATATAGCTATTTGTAGGGAGAGAGAGTAAGTATTCTAAAGGGTTAAGTGAATGAAAGGATGTGCTAATCAGTGTTTGCAGCTATCATTTTGGGAGAATGAAAGTTGAGTATGAGACTATCTATAAATAAGGAAATGAGCTTGGGGAGGGTGGAGTGGGAGGGAAACTATCTTCCAAAATAATAGCAAATACTTCTTACAACACACACATCAGTAATAACAGGGTAGAATATAATGAAATTTCTATCTTCCAAAGGCTACTTGTTTGCAGAGAGCAGTGTAACAGCTGAGATATTCAGGTCTGTGATTCTCTAAGAATACTGGGCAGATACACTTAAAATTCAGTCTGTTTGCAGAGAGCAGTGTAACAGCTGAGATATTCAGGTCTGTTATTCTCTAAGAATACTAGGCAGATACACTTAAAATTCAGTCTGAGGGAAAGAGAGATTAGTGTCAGATGGGCCTGCAAAAAAAGTTAAGGGCGGGGGTATGTATGGACATTTTAGCAAAAGGGTCATTCAGGCAAAAAAACACAGGGAAAGTTCAGAATGACAGAGATAAGACAGGTATCCATGAAGGAAAGAAAGCCATAAAACAAGGAACAATAAAGATATATGGTCTTCCTAAGCTGGTTAAACTAACTTAACATAATGAACAGACATAATGGTGATAAAATATGCATTTAAAATAAAAATAATAGCAAATACTTACTACAACACACACATCAGTAATAACAGGGTAGAAACATAATTTATGCTTACCTGATAAATTTATTTCTCTTGTGGTGTATCCAGTCCACGGATCATCCATTACTTGTGGGATATTCTCCTTCCCAACAGGAAGTTACAAGAGGATCACCCACAGCAGAGCTGCTATATAGCCCCTCCCCTAACTGCCATATCCAGTCATTCGACCGAAGACAAGCAGAGAAAGGAGAAACCATAGGGTTCAGTGGTGACTGTAGTTTAAAATTAAAAAATACCTGCCTTAAAATGACAGGGTGGGCCGTGGACTGGATACACCACAAGAGAAATAAATTTATCAGGTAAGCATAAATTATGTTTTCTCTTGTAAGGTGTATCCAGTCCACGGATCATCCATTACTTGTGGGATACCAATACCAAAGCTAAAGTACACGGATGAAGGGAGGGACAAGGCAGGTACTTAAACGGAAGGTACCACTGCCTGTAAAACCTTTCTCCCAAAAATAGCCTCCGAAGAAGCAAAAGTATCAAATTTATAAAATTTTGAAAAGCTATGAAGCGAAGACCAAGTCGCCGCCTTGCAAATCTGTTCAACAGAAGCCTGATTTTTAAAGGCCCATGTGGAAGCCACAGCTCTAGTAGAATGAGCTGTAATCCTTTTAGGAGGCTGCTGGCCAGCAGTCTCATAAGCTAAGCTTATTATACTCCTTAGCCAAAAAGAAAGAGAAGTTGCCGAACCCTTAGACAACAAACAAAGCAGATGTTTGACGAAAATCTTTAGTAGCTTGCAAATAATACTTTAAAGCACGAACCACGTCAAGATTGTGTAATAGACCTTCCTTCTTTGAAGAAGGATTAGGACACAATGAAGGAACAACAATCTCCTGATTGATATTCTTATTAGATACCACCTTAGGTAAAAACCCAGGTTTGGTACGCAGAACTACCTTATCTGCATTGAAGATCAGATAAGGAGAATCACATTGTAAGGCAGACAACTCGGAAACTCTACGAGCCGAGGAAATAGCTACCAAAAAAGAACTTTCCAAGATAAAAGTTTGAAATCTATGGAATGAAGAGGTTCAAACGGAACCCCCTGAAGAACTTTAAGAACCAAATTTAAGCTCCAAGGTGGAGCAACAGGTTTAAACACAGGCTTGATTCTAACTAAAGCCTGACAAAATGCCTGAATGTCTGGAACATCCGCCAGATGCTTGTGCAAAAGAATAGACAGAGCAGAAATCTGTCCCTTTAAGGAACTAGCTGACAATCCTTTCTACAATCCTTCTTGGAGAAACGATAATATCCTGGGAATCCTGACCTTACTCCATGAGTAGCCCTTGGATTCACACCAATAAAGATATTTACGCCATATCTTATGATAGATTTTCCTGGTGACAGGCTTTCGAGCCTGAATTAAGGTGTCAATGACTGACTCGGAGAAACCACGCTTTGATAAAAACAAGCGTTCAATCTCCAGGCAGTCAGCCTCAGAGAAATTAGATTTGGATGGTTGAAAGGACCTTGAAGTAGAAGGTCCTGTCTCAGCGGCAGAGTCCATGGTGGAAAGGATGACATGTCCACCAGATCTGCATACCAAGACCTACGTGGCCACGCAGGCGCTATCAAGATCACCAATGCTCTCTCTTGCTTGATTTTGGCAATCAGACGAGGGAGCAGAGGAAACGGTGGAAACACAGAAGCCAGGTTGAAGGACCAAGGCGCTGCTAGAGCATCTATCAGCGTTGCCTTGGGGTCCCTGGACCTGGATCCGTAACAAGGAAGTTTGGCGTTCTGGCGAGACGCCATGAGAGCCAGTTCTGGTTTGCCCCAACGATGAATCAATTGTGCAAAAACCTCCGGATGGAGTTCCCACTCCCCCGGATGAAAAGTCTGTTGACTTAGAAAATCCGTCTCCCAGTTCTTTACACCTGGGATATGGATAGCTGATAGGTGGCAAGAGTGAATCTCTGCCCAGCGAATTATCTTTGAGACTTCTAACATCGCTAGGGAACTCCTTGTTCCCCCTTGATGGTTGATGTAAGCCACAGTCGTGATGTTGTCCGACTGAAATCTTATGAACCTCATTGTCGCTAGCTGAGGCCAAGCCTGAAGAGCATTGAATATCGCTCTTAGTTCATCGGAAGGAGTGTCCCCTCCTGAGTCCACGATCCCTGAGCCTTCAGGGAGTTCCAGACTGCTCCCCAGCCTAGGAGGCTGGCATCTGTCGTTACAATTGTCCAATCTGGCCTGCGAAAGGTCATACCTTTGGACAGATGGACCCAAGATAGCCACCAGAGAAGAGAATTCCTGGTCTCTTGATCCAGATTTAGTAGAGGGGACAAATCTGTGTAATCCCCATTCCACTGGCTGAGCATGCATAGTTGCAGCGGTCTGAGATGTAGGCGGGCAAACGGCACTATGTCCATTGCTGCTACCATTAAGCCGATTACTTCCATACACTGAGCCACCGAAGGGCGAGGAGTGGAATAAAGAACACGGCAGAAATTTAGAAGTTTTGATAACCTGGTTTCTGTCAGGTAAATCCTCATTTCTACAGAATCTATTAGAGTTCCCAGAAAGGAGACTCTTGTGAGAGGGGATAGAGAACTCTTTCTTTGTTCACTTTCCACCCATGCGACCTCAGAAATGCCAGAACTATGTCCGTATGAGATTTGGCAACTATGAAATTTGACGCCTGTATCAGAATGTCGTCTAAATAAGGGGCCACTGCTATGCCCCGTGGCCTTAGGACCACCAGAAGTGACCCCAGAACTTTTGTAAAGATTCTTGGGGCTGTAGCTAACCCAAATGGAAGAGCTACAAACTGGTAATGCCTGTCTAGGAAGGCAAACCTGAGAAACCGATGATGATCTTTGTGTATTGGAATGTGAAGATACGCATCCTTTAAATCCACTGTAGTCATGTATTGACCCTCCTGGATCATAGGCAGGATGGTACGAATAGTCTCCATCTTGAATGATGGGACCCTGAGAAATTTGTTTAAGATCTTGAGATCTAAGATTGGTCTGAAGGTTCCCTCTTTTTTGGGAACCACAAACAGATTTGAATAGAATCCTTGTCCCTGTTCCTCCCTTGGAACTGGGTGGATCACTCCCATAACTTGGGTCTTGAACACAGTGTAAAAATGCCTCTCTCTTTATCTGGTTTGCAGATAATCATGAAAGGTGAAATCTCCCTTTTGGAGGGGAAGCTTTGAAGTCCAGAAGATTTCCCTGGGATACAATTTCCAACGCCCAGTGATCCTGGACATCTCTTGCCCAAGCCTGGGCGAAGAGCGAAAGTCTGCCCCCTACTAGATCCGTTACCAGATAGGGGGCTGATACTTCATGCTGTCTTAGGGGCAGCAGCAGGCTTTTTGGCCTGCTTCCCTTTGTTCCAGGTCTGGTTAGGTCTCCAGACCGCCTTGGACTGGGCAAAAGTTCCCTCTTGTTTTGAATTAGAGGAAGTTGATGCCGCACTCGCCTTAAAATTTCGAAAGGCACGAAAATTAGACTGTTTGACCCTAGATTTGGACCTATCCTGAGGAAGGGCATGACCTTTTCCTCCAGTGATATCAGAAATGATCTCCTTCAAACCAGGCCCGAATAGGGTTTGCCCCTTGAAGGGAATGTTAAGCAGCTTAGACTTTGAAGTAACGTCAGCTGACCATGATTTAAGTCATAGCGCCCTGCGCGCTTGAATAGCAAAACCAGAATTTTTAGCCGTTAGTTTAGTCAAATGAACAATGGCATCAGAAACAAAAGAATTGGCTAGCTTAAGTGCTCTAAGCTTGTCAAGTATGTAATCCAATGGGGTCTCTACCTGTAAAGCCTCTTCCAGAGACTCAAACCAGAAAGCCACAGCAGCAGTGACTGGGGCAATGCATGCAAGGGGCTGTAGAATAAAACCTTGTTGAATAAACATTTTCTTAAGGTAACCCTCTAACTTTTTATCCATTGGATCTGAGAAAGCACAACTGTCCTCGACAGGGATAGTAGTACGCTTAGCTAGGGTAAAAACTGCTCCCTCCACCTTAGGTACTGTCTGCCATAAGTCCCGTGTGGTGGCATATATTGGAAACATTTTCTTAAAAATAGGAGGGGGAGAGAACGGCACACCTGGTCTATCCCATTCCTTAGTAATAATCTCTGTAAACCTTTTAGGTATTGGAAAAACATCAGTGCACACCGGCACTGCATAGTATTTGTCCAATCTACACAATTTTTCTGGCACTGCAATTGTATCACAGTCATTCAGAGCAGCTAAAACCTCCCTGAGCAACACGCGGAGGTGTTCAAGCTTAATTTTAAATGTAGACATATTAGAATCAGGTTGAATCTTTTTCCCTGAGTCAGAAACATCACCCACAGAAAGAAGCTCTCCTTCCTCAGCTTCTGTATATTGTGAGGGAGTATCAGACATAGCTCTTAAAGCGTCAGTATGTTCTGTATTTCTTCTAACTCCAGAGCTATCTCGCTTTCTTCTAAACCCAGGTAGTCTGGATAATACCGCTGACAGTGTATTATCCATGACCGCCGCCATGTCTTGTAAAGTAAACGCTATGGGCGCACTCGATGTACTTAGCGCCATTAGAGCGCGAGTCCCTTGATCGGGAGTCAAAGGGTCTGACACGTGGGGCGAGTTAGTCGGCATAACTTCCCCCTTGTCAGATTCCTCTGGTGATAAATTTTTTAAAGACAGAATACGATCTTTATTACTTAAAGTGAAATCAGTACATTTGGTACACATTCTAAGAGGGGGTTCCACCATGGCTTCTAAACATAATGAACAAGGAGTTTCCTCTATGTCAGACATGTTTAAACAGACTAGCAATGAGACCAGCAAGCTTGGAAAACACTTTAAATCAAGTTAACAAGCAAAAAATAAAAACAGTACTGTGCCTTTAAGAGAAACAAATTTTGTCAGAATTTGAAAAACAGTGAAAAAAAACAGTAAATCAAACGAAATTTTTACAGTGTGTATAATAGACTAACAGAGCATTGCACCCACTTGCAAATGGATGATTAACCCCTTAGTTCAAAAAACGGATCAAAAAAACGATATAGACATTTTTTAACAGTCACAACTGCCACAGCCTTGCTGTGGGCTTACCTTCCCCAACAAACGATTTTGGAAAGCCTAAGAGCCCTTTAGAGAGGTCCAATAGCATGCAGAGGACTCCTGGAGGAAGCTGGATGTCTCAGTCTGTAAAAGTTACTGCGCAATAAAGCACTAAATTAGGCCCCTCCCACTCATATTAAAACAGTGGAAAGCCTCAGGAAACTGTTTCTAGGCAAATTTAAGCCAGCCATGTGGAAAAAAACTAGGCCCCAATAAAGTTTTATCACCAAAGTATATATAAAAATGTTTAAACATGCCAGCAAACATTTTATATTGTAAATATATAAGAGTATTACCTCAGAAAGTAAGCATGATACCAGTCGCTATTAAATCACTCTATTCAGGCTTACCTTACATAAATCTGGTATCAGCAGCATTTTCTAACATTTACATCTCTAGAAACATTTTTAACTGCACATACCTCATAGCAGGATAACCTGCACGCCATTCCCCAGCTGAAGTTACCTCTCTCTTCAGTTATGTGTGAGAACAGCAATGGATCTTAGTTACAACCTGCTAAGATCATAGAAATCACAGGCAGATTCTTCTTCTTTTTCTGCCTGGGACTAAATAGTACAACTCCGGTACCATTTAAAAATAACAAACTCTTGATTGAAGTAAAAAACAACTACGTTACACCACTTCTCTCTTACTACCTCCATGCTTGTTGAGAGTTGCAAGAGAATGACTGGGTATGGCAGTTAGGGGAGGAGCTATATAGCAGCTCTGCTGTGGGTGATCCTCTTGCAACTTCCTGTTGGGAAGGAGAATATCCCACAAGTAATGGATGATCCGTGGACTGGATACACCTTACAAGAGAAATATAATTACATTTCTATCTTCCAAAGGCTACCTGTTTTCAGAGAGCAGTGTAACAGCTGAGATATTCAGGTCTGTGATTTTCTAAGAATACTGGGCAGATACACTTAAAGGGCCACTGTAAGTAAAGATTTTCTATGCCTGTTACTAACTAACTACCCCAAATACGCTTTTTATCAATAGCATTTCATTAACATATCTCTACCGTATATCAGAAATCTTGTCTGCAAATTTAATTGTTTTCCAAACCCACTCCGTGGGTATCCTTTGCTCTGTACCAATCAGTTTACAATACCTAGGTTTCAAAATGGCGCTTTAAACACAAAGTTATTGGTTTAAGTATTTTGAACATGCAGTGCTGAAAATAGTGGGCAGGATAACGTGACATCATCGGCAAATAAAAGATATAAACTTTTAGAACGTTATGAAACTTCGTTTTGGAGAAAATATAGGTCAGTAGGTTTTAATTAATGTTTATTAACTTTAATATGTTAGTTGTTTAGCTTAAAAATTATAACAGAAAGTAATCCCTTAAAAATTCAGTCTGAGGGAAAGAGAGAGATTAGTGTCAGATGGGCCTGCAAAAAAAGTTAAGGGTGGGGGTATGTATGGAAATTTTAGCAAATGGGTCATTCAGGCAAAAAAACACAGGGAAAGTTCAGAATGACAGAGATAAGACAGGTATCCATGAAGGAAAGAAAGCCATAAAACAAGGAACAAGAAAGATATATGGTCTTCCTAAGCTGGTTAAACTAACTTTTAACATAATGAACAGACATAATGGTGATAAAATATGCATTTAAAATAAAAATAATAGCAAATGCTTCTTACAACACACACATCAGTAATAACAGGGTAGAATATAATGAAATTTCTATCTTCCAAAGGCTACTTGTTTGCAGAGAGCAGTGTAACAGCTGAGATATTCAGGTCTGTGATTCTCTAAGAATACTGGGCAGATACACTTAAAATTCAGTCTGTTTGCAGAGAGCAGTGTAACAGCTGAGATATTCAGGTCTGTGATTCTCTAAGAATACTGGGCAGATACACTTAAAATTCAGTCTGTTTGCAGAGAGCAGTGTAACAGCTGAGATATTCAGGTCAGGTATATATATGTGTGTGTCTCTCTGTTTATGTATATACCTTTCTGCCAGTCCGTCTACAAAACTTTATATATCTGAATATATCTAGCTATCGTTGTTGTGTGTGACTTAAATTAAACATAACACACAATCCTTTAATGGCAGACCAAAAAATGGTTAAACATTATTTATGTAAGAACTTACCTGATAAATTAATTTCTTTCATATTGGCAAGAGTCCATGAGCTAGTGACGTATGGGATATACAATCCTACCAGGAGGGGCAAAGTTTCCCAAACCTCAAAATGCCTATAAAAACACCCCTCACCACACCCACAATTCAGTTTAACGAATAGCCAAGTAGTGGGGTGATAAAGAAAGGAATAAAAAGCATTAACAAAAGGAATTTGGAAATAATTGTGCTTTATACAAAAAATCATAACCACCATAAAAAGGATGGGTCTCATGGACTCTTGCCAATATGAAAGAAAATAATTTATCAGGTAAGTTCTTACATAAATTATGGTTTTATTTCATGTAATTGGCAAGAGTCCATGAGCTAGTGACTTATAGGATAGTAATACCCAAGATGTGGAACTCCACAGAAGAGTCTCTGGGAGGGATAAAATAATAACAGCCATTTTCCGCTGAAAAAAAATAATCCATAACCCAAAATATAAGTTTATTCTCATAATGAAAAAAGAAAAAACTTAAACATAAGCACAGGAATCAAACTGAAACAGCTGCCTGAAGAACTTTTCTACCAAAAACTGCTTCCGAGGAAGCAAATACATAAAAACGGTAGAATTTAGTAAATGTATGCAAAGAAGACCAAGTTGCTGCTTTGAAAATCTGATCAACTGAAGCTTCATTCTTAAAAGCCCACGAAGTGGAGACTAATCTAGTAGAATGAGCTGTAATTCTCTGAGGCGGGGCCTGACTCAATTCCAAATAAGCCTGATGAATCAAAAGCTTTAACCAAGATGCCAAGGAAATGGCAGAAGCCTTCTGACCTTTCCTAGAACCAGAAAAGATAACAAATAGACTAGAAGTCTTCCTGAAATCTTTAGTAGCTTCAACATAATATTTCAAAGCTTCTACCACATCTAAAGAATGTAAGGATGTCTCCAAATAATTCTTAGGATTAGGACACAAAGAAGGGACAACAATTTATCTACTAATGTTGTTAGAATTCACAACTTTAGGAAAAAATTTAAATGAAGTCCACAAAACTGCCTTATCCTGATGGAAAATCAGAAAAGGAGATTCACAAGAGCAGATAATTCGGAAACTCTTCTAGCAGAAGAGATGGCCAAAAGGAACAACACTTTCCAAGAAAGCAGTTTAATGTCCAAAGAATGCATAGACTCAAATGGAGGAGCCTGTAAAGCCTTCAACACCAAATTAAGACTCCAAGGAGGAGAGATTGATTTAATGACAGGCTTGATATGGACCAAAGCCTGTACAAAACAGTGAATATCAGGAAGCTTAGCAATCTTTCTGTGAAATAAAACAGAAAGAGCAGAGATTTGTCCCTTCAAGGAACTTTCAGACAAACCTTTATCCAAACCATCCTGAAGAAACTGTAAAATTCTAAAAGAATGCCAGGAGAATTTATGAGAAGAAAACCATGAAATATAAATTTTCCAAACTCGATAATAAATCTTCCTAGAAACAGATTTACGAGCCTGTAACATAGTATTAATCACTGAGTCAGAGAAACCTCTATGACTAAGCACTAGGCATTCAATTTCCATACCTTCAAATGTAATGATTTGAGATCCTGATGGAAAATCAGACCTTGAAACAGAAGGTCTGGCCTTAATGGAAGTGGCCAAGGTTGGTAACTGGACATCCAAACAAGATCTGCATACCAAAACATGTGATGCCATGCTGGAGCTACCATCAACAAACGAATGTTCCATGATGATCTTGGAAATCAGTCTTGGAAGAAGAACTAGAGGCGGGAAGCTATAAGCAGGTTGGTAAAACCAAAGAATTGCTTATGCATCCACCGCCTCCGCAACCCTGGACCTTGTTTAGATGAGAAGCCATAAGATCTATTTCTGGAATACCCCACATCTGAACAATCTGGGATAACACATCTGGATGGAGCGACCACTCCCCCGGATGTAAAGTCTGACGGCTGAGATAATCAGCTTCCCAATAGTCTATAGCAAGAATATGAACCGCAGAAACTAGACTGGAGCTGGATTCCGCCCAAGCAAGTATCCGAGATACTTCTTTCATAGCTTGGGGACTGTGAGTCCCACCCTGATGATTGACATATGCCACAGTTGTTATATTGTCTGTGTGAAAACAAATGAACGGTTCTCTCTTCAACAGAGGCCAAACCTGAAGAGCCTTAAAAATAGCACGGAGTTCTAAAATATTGATTGGTAATCTTGCCTCTTGAGATTTCCAAACCCCTTGTGCTGTCAGAGATCACCAGACAGCTCCCCAACCTGAAAGACTTGCATCTGTTGTGATCACAGTCCAGGCTGGACAAACAAGAGGCCCCTTGAACTATACAATGGCGATCTAACCACCAAGTCAGAGAGAGTCGAACATTGGGATTTAAGGATATTAACTGTGATATCTTTGTATAATCCCTGCACCATTGGTTCAGCATACAAAGCTGGAGAGGTCTCATATGAAAACGAGCAAAGGGTATTGCATCCAATGCTGCAGTCATGAGACCTAAAACTTCCATGCACATAGCTACTAAAGGGAATGATTGAGACTGAAGGTTCCGACAAGCTGAAATTTTAATCGTCTCTTGTCTGTTAGAGACAGAGTCATGGACAATGAATCTATCTAGAAACCTAAAAAGGTGACCCTTGTCTGAGGAATCAAAGAACTTTTTGGTAAATTGATCCTCCAACCATGTCTTTGAAGAAACAACAGTAGCTGATTTGTGTGAGATTCTGCAGAATGTAAAGACTGAGCTAGTACCAAGATATCGTCAAAATAAGGAAACACTGCAATACCCAGTTCTCTGATTACAGAGAGTAGGGCACCGAGAACCTTTAAAAAGATTCTTGGAGCGGTTGCTAGGCCAAATGGAAGAGCAACAAATTGGTAATGCTTGTCTAGAAAAGAGAATCTCAGAAACTGATAATGGTCTGGATGAATAGGAATATGAAGCTATGCATCATGTAAGTCTATTGTTGACATATAATGCCCTTGCTGAACAAAAGGCAGAATAGTCCTTATAGTCACCATTTTGAAAGTTGACACTCTTAAATAACGATTAAAAATTTTCAGATCCAGAACTGGCCTGAATGAATTTTCTTTCCTTGGGACAATGAATAGATTTGAATAAAACCCCAGACCCTGTTCCTGATACGGAACTGGTAATATTACCCCTGAAAGCTCTAGGTCTGAAACACACTTCAGAAAAGCCTGAGCCTTTACTGGATTTGCTGGGATGCGCGAGAGAAAAAAAATCTTCTCATAGGAGGTCTTACTCTGAATCCTATTCGGTACCCTTGAGAAAAAATACCCTGAATCCATTGATTTTGGACAGAATCTGCCCAAATGTTTGGAAGTATCTTAATCTTCCCCCTACCAGCTGAGGTGGAATGAGGGCCGCACCCTCATGCAGATTTGGGGGCTGGCTTTGATTTCTTAAATTGTTTGGATTTACTCCAACTTGAAGAAGGTTTCCAATTGGAACCAGATTCTTTGAGGGAAGGATTAGGTTTCTATTCCTTACTTTGTCGAAAGGAACAAAAACGTTTAGAAGCTTTACATTTAGGTCTTTTATCCTGATGCAAAAAATCTCCCTCCCCTTCCCCCCAGTGACAGTTGAAATAATCGAATCCAACTGAGAACCAAATAACTTATTACCTTGGAAAGAAAGAGATAGTAATCTAGACTTGGATACCATGTCAGCATTCCAAAATTTGAAACACAAAGCTCTTCTAGCTAAAATAGCTAAAGACATAGATTTAACATCAAATTTGATGATATAAAAAATGGCATCACAGATAAAATGATTAGCATGTTGAAGCAAGCGAACAATGCTAGACACATCAGGATCCATTTCCTGTTGCGCTAAGCTTTCCAACCGAAAATTTGATGCAACATCAGCCATAGAAATGGCAGGCCTGAGAAGAAATCCAGAATATAAATAAGCTTTCCTTAGATAAGATTCAAGTTTCCTATCTAAAGGGTCTTTAAAAGAAGTACTATCTTCCATAGGAATAGTAGTACGTTTAGCAAGAGTATAAATAAACCCATAAACTTTGGGGATCTTTTCCCAAAACTCCAATGTAACTTCTGGCAAAGGATACAATTTTTTAAACCTTGAAGAAGGAATAAAAGAAGTACCAGGCCTATTCCATTTCTTAGAAATCATATCAGAAATAGCATCAGGAACTGGAAAAACCTCTGGAGTAACCACAGGAGGTTTATAAACAGAATTTAAACATTTACTAGTTTTAATTTCAAGAGGACTAGTTTCCTCCATATCCAATGTAATCAACACCTCTTTTAACAAGGATTGAATATACTCCATTTTAAATAAATAGGTAGATTTGTCAGTGTCAACATCTGAAAAAGGGTCTTCTAAATCAGATAGATCCTCATCAGAGGAGGATAATTCAATATGTTGTAGGTCATTTGAAATTACATCAACTTTATGAGAAGTTTTAAAAGACCTTTACATTAAATTAGAAGGAGGGATGGCAGACAAAGCCTTCTGAATCGCATCAGCAATAAAATCTTTTATATTCACAGGTATATCATGTACATTAGATGTTGAAGGAACAACAGGCATTGTACTATTACTGATGGACACATTTTCTGCATGTAAAAGCTTATCATGACAACTATTACATACCACAGCTGGAGATATAATCTCCACAAATTTACAACAAATGCACTTAGCTTTGGTAGAACTGTTATCAGGCAGCAGGGTTCCAACAGTGATTTCTGAGACAGGATCAGATTGAGACATCTTGCAAATGTAAGAGAAAAAACAACATATAAAGCAAAATTATCAATTTCCTTATATGACAGTTTCAGGAATGGGAAAAAATGCAAACAGCATAGCCCTCTGACTTTGAAAAAAGGCAAGAGACATCTAGGAAGGAGGCTTTAAATAATGAAATTGTTTGGTGCCAAGTATGACGCACAACACAAACTGAAATTGTTTTGCCGCTAACAACATCCGGAAATGACACACTCGCGACATTGAAGACGCAATCTTGTGCAAGGAACTCAGCGTCAACTAAGACGCCGGAAATTATGAATTTGCATCATCGGACAACGTACCTTCACGCCAAAAAAATTCTCATGCCAAGAATGACACAATAAACTTTGGCATTTTGCGCCCTCTCAAGCCTAATTTTTCCTGAGAAATTTAATGAAAAAGCAGTCAATTGAGAAAAGACTATACCCCAGGTAAGAAATTTTTTTCCTAAATATTTTTGCCCAAATATGAACCTGATAGTCTGCAAAAGGAAATAGACATAAACCTGACTCATAGAAAAAAAGGGGGTGGGGCGTGAGGGCGCTAATGAAAGCTTAAGAAATCTAATGTGTGAATATTTGACACTATGTGTGTATGTATAGAAAAAAATTTCTTAATTGATTATTCAAAGTTTATTATTTCTATCAAAGTGTTAATTTATTTAAATATTGTGTTGCAATTTGTGCTGTATAACATTTAAGATACAGTATGATCGATTATGATTTATCAAAATGTGGATAAAGTGCACTGTGTGATAGATCTTATGCACCCAAAGTTCCTTGATTATTAATACTCAAATGCTTTGCTGAAAATTTCATATGTTTTGGGTTTTGTATTCCATATGTGTTAACTTACAAATTTCTAAATATAACGATGTTTTCAAGATATCTAAATGCAAATACTGTATAGGTATATATATTTCACACAGATATATTCCAGAAAACCACTAAGAAGGAGAATAAATCTTAATAAAAGTTATTTATTGTAGCAATATAAAATCAGATTTGATAATATAGAATAAAGGGACGTCTCCCCATAAAAAGTGTATAGAAAATAAAGACTAAAACCTGATAATGATAAAATTTAAATCCCTAATAATTTTCCGCAACTCTGTATAACAAGGGAGTCTCTGCAACCAAATTTGTAAGAATTTCCAATTGCCGTGTTTTCTTGACAGAGATATTTCTTGTTATGGCAAATAAAGTCTTTACAAAGTCAGTATAAATTGTGTAATATTCAGTCCCAAACTTGGCGGTTCAAAGTAAGAAAAAATGAGTGTTGTGATACTTAAAGTATGAGTTACCGTCTCCCTTTATGACAGGTTCAGTCACTGCTTCTTTCCTCGATGCGACTGCAAACTCAGACCCGCCGCGTGTAGTCGGCGTCTGACGTCACTGCCTGGTCTTTGATCTTCTAATCCGTTACAAAGTAACAATTCGGCTCTTTAATTTTTCAGAACCTCTGTATTCCAGCGAGATCCTGCACTTAGTGTTGTACACGCAGGAAAGGAATACTTGAAAGATGTGATGTGGTTGTTGTTAGTAGTGGAAATAACCCGGGTTATATTGTCATAACAGTTTTCCAATTGCTTGAAATAAAGACTTTTGAAGAGTCACTTGGTACCACTGAGGGTCACAGGAGTCACTGGAGGCCACTAAGGGTCACAAGAGTCGATGCATTTCGCTCTATACAGAGCTTTATCAAGATACTTGTGAGTCCTAAGTGTAGATATTTATAGCTGATGCCAGACTTTGATTGGTTGGTTTTTCAATTGATTAAAGGTGGAATTTTTTTCTCACACTCTGTTAAGGAGGAATTCTTGGAAAACTCATACTTGTATCATAATAAGTAATTCATCTCCCTTGTTATTTCTTTGGTGCTTTATGTATCCTTTTAACATACTATTCTTACTGGTAATATATAAATTATAAAATAAATATAAAATAAATATATATTACAAGATGTTAAAATGAAAATTAAACCTCTAATTAAATCAATATTTCCTCAATTAAATTTTTTTTTAAGGATCAACCAACTGTTCCAGCTAGTATAATTCTAAAACCTAGGTGAACTATTGCACATTCCATATTTTAAAACATTGCTGAACTTAACAGTTAAATAATAAATTAATAATGTAATATCCATAATTCATTGTAGGAATGGGGTAGTAGATATATTGGATATTTTTGTATTTGTAATGGGTTCATATGGTGTCTACTTGTTGGTGTAAATTGATTGAAGCATTGTAGGGGGATGATTAATGGTATTATTCAAATAGGAAGGGGGAAAGATCTAGTTCAGAATTCAGGCCTCTAGGATATAAATGTGTCATATTTGTATATTAGTTCTGCTTCCTTGATCAATAATTTCTTCCCTTTATGGACTGTTTTAAAATGTCTGTAAAGATGTGTATCATCGATCCCATTTTTTATATTATTTAAGTGTTCTCTGATTCAATCCTTTACCATTCTTTTTGTTTCACCTAAATAGAAGAGGTTGCAAGAACATTTTAGGATGTATATTACATTTTTAGTTGTACACCTTATTATAACTTTGATTATGAAAGGTTTCTCTATTTTATTAATTTTAATACTGTTTAGCTTTTTGCTGTGTTTGCAAGCTTTACATGAATAACATGGAAAAAAGCCTGCAATGGCTTTTCCATTCAGATCTTTTTGTTTAGAGTGTGCTTTTTTAGGTGGTTTAAACTCACTGGGAGCTAGTATATTCTTCAGATTGGTTGCTTTTCGGAATATAAAATTTGGTGTCTCAGAGATCTTATCTCCCAAGATGTCATCTTCCTTAATAAGGTGCCAGTGTTTTTTTTACTATTCTTTTAATTATATTATGATCATCATGATAGTCAGTAATAAATGGTGTTTTAATTTTATCTTTAGGATCATTTTGTTTTTCTTTATACATTAATAGATTGTGCCTATCTGTATTCCTAGCTCTCTCTTCGGCTGTATTAGTAGATTCTTTGTTATACCCTCTAGATAGAAATCTTTCTGTTAATAATTTAGATTGATTTTCAAAATCTACGGTTCTAGAACAATTTTTCTTTATTCTTAAGTATTGGCCTGTTGAAATACTTTTTTTCCAAAGTTTCTAGATGACAGCTTTTGGAATGTATGTAGTTATTCGAATCAGTTTTTTTAAAATGTGTTCTAGTTTCTATTAATCTATGACCATAATTTCCAAATCTAGAAATGTTATCGAACTTTTACTCCAATTAGACGTAAATTTTAGGCCTAAATCATTGGTATTCATATTGTTAAACTTTTTAGTTAAATCCTGTTCTGTTCCTTCCCAAATTATAATCAGGTCATCTATATATCTCTTGTAGAGCACAAGGTTTGCACCATAGCTACCATCTCTGAAGAAGTCGTTTTCCCAAGAACCCATGAAGAGGTTGGCATAGCTAGGCGCAAACCTTGTGCCCATAGCCGTACCTTCTGTTTGTAAAAAAAAAATTTGGTTAAAGGAAAAATAATTGTTTTCTAAAATATATCTAATGTTTTTTAGAATAAAGGTTCTTTGTTGGTCTGTCATATTGGGATCTGATTTCAAGAAGGAATCAACTGCTTGTATGCCTTTGGAGTGATTAATAACCGTATACAACGAGGTAACATCAAAGGTGGCTAGAATCATATTATTTTTCCATTTAATAGTTTTTAATAAGTTAAGGACCTGAGTTGAGTCTTTGAGATAAGACTTTAGCTCTTTTACGTGTTTTTGCAAAAAGTTGTCTACATATTTTGATAGGTTTGCTGATGGGGAGTCGATACCGGAGATAATTGGTCTGCCGGGGGGGTTAACTAAACATTTGTGAATTTTCGGCAGAAAATAAAATATTGGGATTCTAGGGAATTTTGGTGTTAAAAATTCTAGTTCTTTGTTGTTAAGTATACCTGATTTTTGACCTTCTGATAGCAGTTTATTAAGATTTTTGTTAAATTTTTCTGTTGGATCCAATTCTAATTTTTTTATAGGTTTTATTCTCGTTAAGGAGCCTATGGGCTTCTTTTAAATATTGTGTTGTATCCATCAGGATAATCCCACCACCCTTATCCGCAGATTTTATTGTGATCTCTGTATTATTTTGTAGATTCTCCATTACTTTTTTCTCTTTTATACTCATATTGTATTTTTTTATTTTTGGTAAATTACATTTTTGGATGTCTTTACAAACTAGTCTTTCAAAGGTTTCCAAATAATTCCCTTTTTCATGAATGGGGTTAAATTTTGATTTTATTTTTAGATTAGTGTGTTGAATACCATCTTGTTTCAAATCTAACTGCCTTTCTATGGTTTTTTTTAGGAAGAATCTTTTAATGGTTAGATTCCTAACGAATTTTTTAGCATGGATATGGGAATTAAATTTATTCATCCGTGTTGTTGGGGCGAAAGATAAGCCCAAACTTAGGACCCTTTCTTCCTCTTTATTCAAAATTTTACTGCTTAAGTTAAAAATACCCTGATGTTTATTTATTTCAGCCTCTTTGCCTCGTTTTGACCTTCCTCTTCCTCTCTTTCCTCTAGGCTTCTTTTCTTTCTTGCATTTTGTTCTCTCTCTCGTCTGATTAACTCCCTTGAGGTGCCCTCCTTTAGAGGGCTCCTCTCTAAAAAAACTGTTTCGTCATTAATTTGATTATCTTTTATTGATTTATGATTCCCAAGGGATTCATAGCGGTTATATATTGGTGTTTCCCAGTACTGTTCTTGTTTAGAACTGTTCCTTCTATTTGTGTTTCTGGGATATTCCCAATTATTATGTCTATTTTGATATTCCCTATGTGGATGTTGCCTAAAAGTGTTATGTTGAAATTCAGAATAGAAGTGTTCTCTATTTTGGTATCTTGGAAATCTTGGTCTGTCAGCTTGCCAATTTCTCTGATATGATCTATCTTGTTCATAATTATTATTATAGGAATAATAGTTTCTTCTATTTCCTTGATCACTTCTTCTATTGTTGTATGAATGAAATGTTCTGATAGGTTTAGCTTGTTTATAATCATATTTATAATCATTTCTTTGTTCTTTGTTATGTATGTGTTCTGATTCAATTTTGTTAGTATTTTCATTGGTTATTGGATTATTATCATTAATATCCCTTTCCATTTTGTTCCATTTAGTTCTGAGAAGATCTTTATTGAGATTGGATAATTTTTCAATTATTACTTTTTGTTTCTCTTTATATTCATTACTACCTTTTTTGTCTTTTAATCTTTCTTTAATTTCTAAAATGTTTTGTTCAATCTCTAGCAGTGTTTCTTTTCTTGATCTTTTCAGAATATCAATAAGGGTGTTAGAAGCTTTCTTTAATGTGTCTGTCTATTCAGCTTGTAGTGTGTCAGTTAATTGAAATGTACAGTTTTTACTTAGTTTTAGACCTCTTGGTATAATGTTCTTCGTTGTATATTTGTTTAAGAAAGTGAGTTCCATTTTTTGTTTTAATTCTTTAGCCATATATGATTCTAATTTTTGCATTAAGTCTGAAATTTTATCAGATGAATTATAACTCATAGGTGGACTATTATCATCTTTCATTTCAAGGAATATTTGGCCTCTAAAATCAAATAGATCTTCCATATTGAGAAGTGAAATTAAGAATAAGTATGTGTCCTGCTGCTACTACTTTGTGAAGGAATAAAGATTCTAGGTGTAAGTGGAGTAAGTAGAGCGCTGGAAACAGTGATTCCAAACACCTCACAGTAAAAAAGTCCTTCAGACTTGTTTTTGTGTTCTAAGAAAAAAAGGGGGTGGGGCGTGAGGGCGCTAATGAAAGCTTAAGAAATCTAATGTGTGAATATTTGACACTATGTGTGTATGTATAGAAAAAAAATTCTTAGTTGATTATTCAAAGTTTATTATTTCTATCAAAGTGTTAATTTATTTAAATATTGTGTTGCAATTTGTGCTGTATAACATTTAAGATACAGTATGATCGATTATCATGATTTATCAAAATGTGGATAAAGTGCACTGTGTGATAGATCTTATACACCCAAAGTTCCTTGATTATTAATACTCAAATGCTTTGCTGAAAATTTCATATGTTTTGGGTTTTGTATTCCATATGTGTTAACTTACAAATTTCTAAATATAACGATGTTTTCAAGATATCTAAATGCAAATACTGTATAGGTATATATATTTCACACAGATATGTTCCAGAAAACCACTAAGAAGGAGAATAAATCTTAATAAAAGTTATTTATTGTAGCAATATAAAATCAGATTTGATAATATAGAATAAAGGGACGTCTCCCCATAAAAAGTGTATAGAAAACAAAGACTAAAACCTGATAACGATAAATTCCTATTTGAATAATACCATAAATCATCCCCCTACAATGCTTCAATCAATTTACACCAACAAGTAGACACCATATGAACCCATTACAAATACAAAAATATCCAATATATCTACTACCCCATTCCTACAATGAATTATGGATATTACATTATTAATTTATTATTTAATTGTTAAGTTCAGCAATGTTTTAAAATATGGAATGTGCAATAGTTCACCTAGGTTTTAGAATTATACTAGCTGGATCAGTTGGTTGATCCTTAAAAAAAATTTTAATTGAGGAAATATCGATTTAATTAGAGGTTTAATTTTCATTTTAACATCTTGTAATATATATTTATTTTATAATTTATATATTACCAGTAAGAATAGTATGTTAAAAGGATACATAAAGCACCAAAGAAATAACAAGGGAGATGAATTACTTATTATGATACAAGTATGAGTTTTCCAAGAATTCCTCCTTAACAGAGTGTGAGAAAAAAATTCCACCTTTAATCAATTGAAAAACCAACCAATCAAAGTCTGGCATCAGCTATAAATATCTACACTTAGGACTCACAAGTATCTTGATAAAGCTCTGTATAGAGCGAAACGCTTCGACTCTTGTGACCCTTAGTGGCCTTAAGTGACTCCTGTGACCCTCAGTGGTACCAAGTGACTCTTCAAAAGTCTTTATTTCAAGCAATTGGAAAACTGTTATGACAATATAACCCGGGTTATTTCCACTACTAACAACAACCACATCACATCTTTCAAGTATTCCTTTCCTGCGTGTACAACACTAAGTGCAGGATCTCGCTGGAATACAGAGGTTCTGAAAAATTAAAGAGCCGAATTGTTACTTTGTAACGGATTAGAAGATCAAAGACCAGGCAGTGACGTCAGACGCCGACTACACGCGGCGGGTCTGAGTTTGCAGTCGCATCGAGGAAAGAAGCAGTGACTGAACCTGTCATAAAGGGAGAAGGTAACTCATACTTTAAGTATCACAACACTCATTTTTTCTTACTTTGAACCGCCAAGTTTGGGACTGAATATTACACAATTTATACTGACTTTGTAAAGACTTTATTTGCCATAACAAGAAATATCTCTGTCAAGAAAACACGGCAATTGGAAATTCTTACAAATTTGGTTGCAGAGACTCCCTTGTTATACAGAGTTGCGGAAAATTATTAGGGATTTAAATTTTATCATTATCAGGTTTTAGTCTTTATTTTCTATGCACTTTTTATGGGGAGACGTCCCTTTATTCTATATTATCAAATCTGATTTTATATTGCTACAATAAATAACTTTTATTAAGATTTATTCTCCTTCTTAGTGGTTTTCTAGAATATATCTGTGTGAAATATATATACCTATACAGTATTTGCATTTAGATATCTTGAAAACATTGTTATATTTAGAAATTTGTAAGTTAACACATATGGAATACAAAACCCAAAACATATGAAATTTTCAGCAAAGCATTTGAGTATTAATAATCAAGGAACTTTGGGTGTATAAGATCTATCACACGGTGCACTTTATCCACATTTTGATAAATCATGATAATCGATCATACTGTATCTTAAATGTTATACAGCACAAATTGCAACACAATATTTAAATAAATTAACACTTTGATAGAAATAATAAACTTTGAATAATCAACTAAGAAATTTTTTTCTATACATACACACAGTGTCAAATATTCACACATTAGATTTCTTAAGCTTTCATTAGCGCCCTCACGCCCCACCCCCTTTTTTTCTTAGAACACAAAAACAAGTCTGAATGCCTTTTTTACTGTGAAGTGTTTGGAATCACTGTTTCCAGCGCTCTACTTACTCCACTTACACCTATAAACCTGACTCATGGCAAATATAAGTACAATACATATATTTAGAACTTTATATTAATGCATAAAGTGCCAAATTGTAGTTGAGAGTGTCTTAAGTAATGAAAACATACTAACCAAAAGACACCCATCCACATATAGCAGATAGCCAAACCAGTACTGAAACAGTTATCAGTAGAGGTAATGGAATATAAGAGTATATCTTCGATCTGAATAAGGGAGGTAGGAGATGAATCTATACGACTGATAACAGAGAACCTATGAAATAGATCCCCCGTGAGGAAAACCATTGCATAGGTGCTACTCCCTTCACATCCCTCTGACATTCGCTGTACTCTGAGAGGAATCGGGCTTCAAAATGTAGAGAAGCGCATATCAACGTAGAATCTAAGCACAAACCTCCATAGGAGGCAAAGTTTGTAAAACTGAATTATGGGTGTGGTGAGGGGTGTATTTATAGGCATTTTGAGGTTTGGGAAACTTTACCCCTCCTGGTAGGATTGTATATCCCATACGTCACTAGCTCATGGACTCTTGCCAATTACATGAAAGAAATATACACACCCCAACCACACCCATTTGCAAAGTGTCAGGGAATTGGCTGGGCAAAAGGTGGCAACCCTATTATCTAAACATGTGAAAGGATTCACAAGGGAAGAAACCTTTCATGATATTTCAGATCACTCTTTTGTTTAAAACATTTTCCACACTCTGTACATGTGAAAGGCTTTTCCCCTGTGTGAATCCTTTCATGAGTTTTCAGATTACTCATTTGTGTAAAACTTTTTCCACACTCTGTACATGTAAAAAAGGCTTTTCTCCTGTGTGACTCCTTTCATGTGTTTTCAGTTTACTCTTTTCTGTAAAACTTTTTCCACACTCTTTACATGTGAAAGGCTTTTCTCCTGTGTGAATCCTTTCATGAGTTTTCAGACTATTTATTTGTGTAAAACATTTTCCACACTCTGTACATGTGAGAGGCTTTTCTCCTGTGTGAATCTTTTCATGTGTTTTCAGTTTACTCTTTTCTGTAAAACTTTTTCCACACTCTTTACATGTGAAAGGCTTTTCTCCTGTGTGAATCCTTTCATGAGTTTTCAGACTATTTATTTGTGTAAAACATTTTCCACACTCTGTACATGTGAAAGGCTTTTCCCCTGTGTGAATCCTTTCATGAGTTTTCAGATTACTCATTTGTGTAAAACTTTTTCCACACTCTGTACATGTGAAAGGCTTTTCCCCTGTGTGACTTCTTTCATGTGTTTTCAGTTTACTCTTTTCTGTAAAACTTTTTCCACACTCTGTACATGTGAAAGGCTTTTCTCCTGTGTGAATCCTTTCATGAGTTTTCAGATGATAAATTTGTGTAAAACTTTTTCCACACTCTGTACATGTGAAAGGCTTTTCTCCTGTGTGACACATTTCATGTGTTTTCAGTTTACTCTTTTCTGTAAAACTTTTTCCACACTCTGTACATGTGAAAAGCTTTTCTCCTGTGTGAACCCTTTCATGATATTTCAGACTATTTGTTTGTGTAAAACTTTTTCCACACTCTGTACATGTGAAAGGCTTTTCTCCTGTGTGTATCTTTTCATGCTTTTTCAGATCACTCTTTTGTGTAAAACTTTTTCCACACTCTGTACATGTAAACGGTTTTTCCCCCGTGTGACTCCTTTCATGAGTTTTCAGACTATTTATTTGTGTAAAACATTTTCCACACTCTGTACATGTCAAAAGCTTTTCTCCTGTGTGACTCCTTTCATGAGTTTTCAGACTACACTTTTCTGTAAAACTTTTTCCACACTCTGTACATGTGAAAGGCTTTTCTCCTGTGTGAATCGTTTTATGAGTTTTCAGATTATTCATTCGTGTAAAACATTTGCCGCACTCAGTACATGTGAAAGGCTTTTTTCCTCTGTGAATCTTTTTATGAGTTTTCAGATTATTCATTCGTGTAAAACATTTGCCGCACTCAGTACATGTGAAAGGCTTTTTTCCTCTGTGAATCTTTTTATGAGTTTTCAGATTATTCATTCGTGTAAAACTATTCACATGTTCGTCTACATAAAAAGAAATAGAATAAAGAAAAATCAGACTGTTTATTCTTTATAATATAATCCATCTCAATATAAAAAAAAATAAAAATTATACTAAAAATGTCTTCCATTATGTATTTTTTAATTTATTTACCTGTAAATCACAAATTAAAAAGGATGACATTGAATGTAAACTTTACTACATCATAGTAACCTAAATTACTGATGAAAACAAGTTATAGGCTGCATTAAACACGGTGCGTGTGGATAATGTTCTCAGCCAGGGAACAAGTACATCTGTATTCTGGGCAGGAGAGGTAGCATCCGCCATCCTCATTTAACATTGCACAAGCAAATACAGCCCTGCCTGGCTCATGCACAACCAGTTGGTTGAGACCATGATGTCTTAATCATCACAGACACAGACTAATCATCAGTGTGAGATGTTTTGAGAGGGTGTGGTTGTTTGATTTATATAAACAGCTAAAAACTTTATTAGTTTAATAATACTCACTGTAAAATTAAACACAAATCAGTGGTGGTTCTGAGGTGGGTAACACTGGGTGAGTTGTGGGTGTTCCATGAGCGAGGTCAGGGCAGGGGAAGATGGAGTTGCAGGTGTTCTGAGTAATGAACCAGGACAGGGGGTGAGGTTAGGCAGTTGTTGGACATGATCTCTCTTAAAGGACAGAGTGGGGTATTATATTTTACCCTCCTCATCAGCCCAATGGGGGTTGCTACTTCTTTATAACATCACTGACACAAATGTTATTAAAAGATGCAGATATAAATATAATAGTTTATATTTGTTTAATGAGTGATCTATTCTATTTTCCCAGTAATTAAAGTCAGCATAATATCTATTTTACTCACCTAACACATATGAGTTCATGCTGATAACAGGCTCCAATGTCTGTGCTCAGGAAGAAGGTTCCCTTATTCACTCCAGTTACATCAATACCTGATATCTCTCAGTGCTCTGGCCGTGTCTGTAAAAAGTATATTAAATGGTTTAGACAGATAATAATAAATAATGGTTCTCATTAACTGTACGTATGGTATAATTAAAGGCACACATAACAATTCATGTGATACAGATCAGCTGTTTAGGTTATTACATATGTGCTATTGATTCAGCACAAGCATTTAGTACAGTTAGCTCTGTGGGTGTTATAATTGCCCCTTAAATATGAATCTTCCCAGATCTATACAACATAATGGTAGAAAATCTATTTAAGTGGGGCCATATCACAACTTTACAAATATATTATAATCTTTGTTTTCTATCATTTCTATGAAACAAGATTTTCTCCTGAAACAAATGTTAAAAATCAGTTGTTTAAATATAGGGTGAATTGGATACTGCAGTATTGGTATTGTACTTCCTACTAATTCTCACTGTCAGACATTTTGTCATGTGCTCCACCCTCAGTCCTTTAACTTCTCTTGGTCAATACTGAGTTGTCTTAAATCACACTGCAATGTGATGTGTTAGAGATAGGCACTAAAATGTTCATTTCAATTGTTTTCTTCGATAAAGTTAGGAAAATAAAGAATTTGTGTTTACTTAGAGTGATAATATAATGAGATGTTCTTTTGGCAAATTCAGTCCATTTAAAGGAACCATAACATATAGAATTACAAAACCACAGGTGCATAATAAAAATACAATGCAATAAAACTTACTATGAAATTAAAAAGAGCAGTAGATTGTTTTCTGATAAATGTAGTTCTGCCTCTGTACCATGTGACAGCTATCAGCCAATAACAGACTCCTGTACCATGTGACAGCTATCAGCCAATAACAGACTCATATGTTTATATAATGTGATCTCCTGTATAAGCTCAGGTCATTTAAAAGGCTGAGTACAATTTAATAAGAAAATAAATTACAAACAGCAAACAGTTATTTTATATAAAAATAAAGCTAAAGGTGAAATTTCCCATACACTTTATACTATTTTATACACCGGTAAAACAAGTCATTAGAAACACATTAAAGGGACAGCAAAGTCACAATTACACTTTTCTGGTTCAAATTTAAACAACTTTCCAATTTCCTACTATTATCAAATCTGCTTTATTCCCTTGGGGACCTTTGTGACAAAGCTTATAATGCACTATGGTGCGCTAGCTGCTGATTAGTGGCACATACAAGCCTCTTGTCATTGGCTCACATTATGTGCTCAGCTAGCTCCCAGTAGTGCATTGCTGCTGTTTCAATAAAGGATATCTAGAGAATTAAGCAAATATCACAATAGAAGTCAGTTGGAAAGTTGTTAAAAATTACATGTTCTATTTAAATAATGAAAAACATTTGTGATTTCTTGTTATTTTAAAGGGACAGTACACTGTAAATTTGTTTTTTTTCCATTAATGTATTTTAAATGACTTGTTATACCAACTGCAGAGAATAAAATATTTGAGAAATTCCATTTTCATGCTTATTTGTGTATATGAAGTAGCTGATTTTGTGCTTTGACAATGGGTTGAACTTAAAGGTGATATCAGATCTCATTATGTTCTAAGTTTGTGTAAACAGACTTGCTTCCTTATCTTTTATTTGGCTGGAACACCAAAGCTCAATACATAGAGAGAACAATGGAAAATGATCATTTTGTTACTTAAATATCCTGCATCCCACTGAGAGTGTAATCTATTCTGCTGGCTGTGTATACTTAGGCTATTCAATAGCCTATACTCCAGTATTAATTTGTTCAGTATAGGTGGCTATACCACAGGCTAAATCAGCTATTTCAAATGCTGACATAGGAGTAAAGGAGCTACTTGTAACCAATTTAATACACTCTAGCAGGTTAAAAGGATCATTGGGAATAATTTAAAGGGGAGAAAGATTTTGGGTGAACTGTCCCTTTAAGGGAAAACCAAATTCACAGGACACTGTCCCTTTAAGTCTGCGATCATGTGACATAAACAGCAGCAGCTGAAGGTGCAGAATACACTTACTAAGGTCTTTACTAACAACAAGAATCAGTCACAGATCAGTGGGATAAACGTTCTGATGATAAACAGGTGCAGCTAATAGAAATAAGAAATGTATTATAAAATAACCTCATTAGAAATAAAATAATATGCAGATCACAAGATATTTATCATTAGATCAGTGATGAGACTGATACAACAGGGCCATAAGCTGAGTGATATTTATTACTGGAGCAAATAGCAGCTTCAGACTAATATTAAATGAAAATGGTTTATCTCGGCTCTACACTTAAAGGGATAGTAAACCCTAAAACTTTCTTTTAGGATTCAGATAAAACATGCAATTTTAAACAACTTTCCAATTTACTTCTACTATCAAATTTGCTTTATTCTCTTGTTATCCATTGCTGGATGGACAGCATTGCACTACTGACAGGAAGCTGAACACATCTAGTTAGCCAATCACAAGAGACAAATGTGTGCAGACACCAATTAGCAGCAGCACCCACTAGTGTATGATATGTGCATATTCATTTTTAACAACGGCACAAAGCACCTTTGAAAATAGAAGTAAATTTAAAAGTGTCTTAAAATGACATACTGTATCTGAATCATGCAAGTTTAATTGCGATTTTCCTATCCCTTTAATTATAAACCTTTAGGGAAATACAGGATTCTAGTTGGCTGATACTTAAAGGGACACTGAACCCATTTTTTTCTTTCATAATTCAGATAGAGCATGCAATTGTAATCAACATTCTAATTTACTCCTATTATCAATTTGTCTTCATTCTCTTGCAATCTTTATTTGAAAAGCAGGAATATACGTTTAGAAGCCAGCCCATTTTTGGTTCAAAACCTGGGTTGTCCTTGCTGATTGGACAGCACCAATAAACAAGTGCTGTTCAGTGTTCTGAACAAAAAATTGTCTGGCTCCTTAGCTTAGATGCCTTCTTTTTCAAATAAAGAAAGCAAGAGAACAAAGAAAAATTGATATTAGGAGTAAAATAGAAAGTTGCTTAAAATTGCTGCTCTATCTGAATCATGAAAGAAAAAATTTGGGTTTAATGTCCCTTTAAGAATCTGATGCTCATTGGATAACAGGAATACTTCTATCCATGATCTCTTTATTTTCTCTTAACCTTCTGGCTCTTACAGAAACCTGGCTCTCTGCATCACACACAGAATTCACTGCTGCACTGTCACATGGGGGTCTCCATTTCAGCCACAATCCTAGGTTTGGCAATAGACAAGTAGGTGGTGTTGATATTTTACTTTTCTCTCGTTGCACCTTTCAACAAATAAAGGCCTTCTCTTCCCTCACATTTTCTTCATTTGAAGCACACCTGATTTGTTTATTTTCTCCCCTCTCTATACGTGTTGCAGTCATATACCTCCCCCCTGGCTCCCCAACTCAATTTTTAGATCACTTTGCTGCCTGGCTTCCTTATTTCCTTTTCTCAGACACCCCTGCCCTCATTCTTGGTGACTTCAAGAACATTATTCATAAGGATCAAGTTGGCTTTATGTTATCTAGAAATTCTACTAAACATATACAGAGTGTGATTACTTTTATAGATTATTGTTGGAATATGGAAAAAACTGATAAGGATAAGAACCAGGATATAGCAATTCTCACTCTAGATGCCAAAAAGGCTTTTGACTCTATCTCCTGGGATTATCTCTTTAATCCAGTTACATCTACAATTTGTTCAGAAGCTGTATAACTCCCCAATATCTTACCTACTGATCAATAATTCTCTTTCGGATAAAATTATTCTGAAACGAGGCATGCAGCAAGGGTGCCCATTGTCACCCCTCTTATTTAATATCGCACTTGAACCATTAGCTATTAAGAAGAGAGAAGATGACAGGCATTGTATTAGGTTCTCAGACATTAAAATTGTTACTTTATGCCGATGATCTACTGCTATTCCTTAATAATACATGGCAATCTATTCCTCTGATTTTGAATTGTCTTCAAGAGTTTATTCTCTTTTCAGGTTACAGGGTTAACTATCAAAAAAGTGAATTGCTCTGGATCAAAAAATCTCCTGGCAGCTTACAATATCCATTTAGTACAGCAGATACCATTAAATATTTAGGTATATTAATGCATGTAAATCCTAAAAAATTGTATAGTTTGAACTTTTACCCAGTATTAGATAAGATAAAATCTGACTTGGAATTATAGGCATCTTTTCCTCTTTCAGTAATGGCCCGGGTTAATCTTATAAAAACAATTATTTTCCCACGTCTTCTTTATCCTCTGCAAAATGTACCTGTATTTATTCTAAATAAGGATTTACATAAACTTAATTTGTGGATGTCTAGGTTCATTGCGGGTGGCAAAAAACCTTGGATCTCTCTGGATATAATGATGTTAAAAAAGGAGATAGCGGGATTATCTCTACCCAACTTTAAATTGTACAATTCGGCAGCTATGATTAAAATAGTTTTAGACTGGATTACTGGGTCCAATATATTCTCTTCTTATGATATTGAAAGTTTCTATTGCAACCCATTTTCATTAAAAGCTAATTTTAGGACTTCCGGTGGGCGGCACATCATAATGGCAGCATGATATTGAAGCTCTCTAAAAACAACATTTTTGCAGCCTTAATCTGATGCCTTCCACGTCTCTCTTGACAACTTTCTGTGTCCGAGAATCTTTGTGGATAGAGGACTTAACATCTTTCTCTCCCCCGGAAAGTGCTTAAATATAGATATAACTGAGGAACACGAACAACGGTGTCTCCCACCCCCCAAGATGGACTCTCTCACTAAAGAATTAGCAGCTACATTCCTACCACATTTGGATAACCTCCTGAATTCCTGTTGGACATTGCATGAGGAGATCCGATCCTGTGATGTCCTGTTTTATGCAGGAACTTTTGCAGTGTTATTGAATTAAGGGTTTGTTGCTCTTTTAATGAATAAAACAGGCAGTATGATTTGAACTACCTGTTAGATCACTGGTGAGACTTTTACTGGTAGAAAACTTCATAGATGCCAAATAGAGGCAAGGAATAGGTAGAAACAATTGTTGCAATATAAGTAAGGAACATAAATCAAACAGTTCTGAGTAAATGATAAAAGAAATATGTATTTTGATACACTTTGTGAAAGCGTCAGTAATTGATTCTTGTTGTAGCAATGTTCAGATATGGCTTCACGCACTCACACACTCATTCATAAAATATATACATCACAGACAGGCTATGGTAATAACCGGAAGATTCAGCAAGGTAATGCGGATGGTTTCCAGAGAGTAACAACGTAAGAACAATCCTTTGTAAATGGATTAAATATTACCTTAAGTTTGAAGGGAGCGGTTTTACCTCTGTGACCGGTAAATAGCTTCAGTGAGAGTGCGGCTTCCAGACGCTGCAAGTAGTTCCGGTGCTCCTTGATTCAGTTTGTTTGTTAAATTAGAATTCCGGAAGAATGAGAAAATACTTTGAAAGTAAAATGTGCAACAAAAGATTCTAACTTACTACTCCTGTTTAGAGAGAAAGAAGTTAAAGCAAGTTAGGAATTTTCAGAGTAGAATCACAGCAATAGGGATGCGGTCAAATAAGCTGCAAAGGGAAAACAATTTTCAGGCAATGAATGATGGTTCAGGTGTGCCTGATATAGGGTGGAGGAAAGGTAGGCGGGATATACCTTAAAGGTATATCACATACTCCCCCCACTAAGGGGTCCCCCAATTGACGAGAGGGATGGCTTCAAAGGATATCTGCGATGAAAGGATCTAATTAAACGGGGAGCAGAAATGTCCGTGCTACGATGCCAAGAATTGTCCTCAGGACCAAAACCTTTCCATTTTAATAAGTACTCTAAGTGATGATTCTTGATCCTAGAATCCAGAATATGTTCCACCTCAAATTCATCGTGGTCATCTATTTGTAACGCAGTTGGAGTCTGAAGACTGGATGGTACGGTAGAAGTATAAGGTTTAATTAGAGATACATGTATAGTGGGATGAATCCTATAAGCTGCAGGAAGAGTTAAACATACTGTCATAGGGTTCAAAATTTTATTGATTACAAAAGGTCCAATGTATTGATTTGCCAATTTCTTAGAGGGTACATGGAGTTTTAGATTCTTTACAGATAGTAATACTTTGTCACCCACTTTATATACTGGACTGGGTCTGTGACGTTTATCATAATAAGCTTTCTGGTAATTCTTTGCGTCAGATAAATGTTTTTTGACTAGGGCTAGTCTTGCTTCTAGTTGTAAAGAATAGTCTTTAGCAGCTGGAGAATTTACATCAGTTTTAGATAGAGTCAAAGTTGTTGGATGATAGCCATAAGTTACATAGAACGGTGTCATCTTTGTTGAAGATGATACTGAATTGTTGTAAGAGAATTCCGCCATTGATAAATAATCTATCCAATCATCTTGCAAATGGGAAATGTAACAACGAAGATATTGTTCTAATGTTTGGTTTAGTTTTTCAGTCATCCCATTGGTTTGGGGATGGAAAGCTGTTGAGTATCTTGGTGTAATTTTTAATAATTTGCATAATGATCTCCAAAAGGATGAGGTGAATTGTGTACCTCTATCTGTTATAATATCAGTGGGTAGTCCATGAAGTTTTACGATGTGATTAAGAAAAACATTAGCTGTAATATAAGCGGAAGGTAACCTTTTTAGAGGTATAAAATGTCCCAACTTTGTTAGATGATCTATTACAACTAATATAGTGTTAAAGTTCCTTGATTTTGGTAGCTCTACAATAAAGTCCATCGAGATCATGGACCAGGGTTTATCCGGAACTGGCAATGGGGTCAACAATCCGATGGGTCCTTTATGATCTATTTTATTTCTAGCACAAATGTCACAGGAATTGACATAATCTTGAATGGTTTGATTCATGTGGGGCCACCAAAAGTTTCTTCTTGTTTTTTCAATGTTTTTTTGTATTCCGGTATGACCGGATAAAGGTTCGTCATGAGTGTGTTTCAATATTTGTTTCCTTAATGAACTGGGTATATACAATTGATTTTTATGATTTATCAAACCAGTATTTAAGTTTTTGTGACAGGATTTAGGTGTATTGGTTTCTTTTTCTTGTGCCCTTTTAATCTCCTCCTCTAGAGGTGTTAGGGCTCCAATAAATTTTTCGATTGGTACTATTGGAGTCATGGTCTCTTGAGGTGTCATTTCCTGTACTCTGGATAATGCATCAGCCTTGGTATTCAGACTTCCTGGTCGGTAAGTGATCAAGAAATTGAACCTATCTAAAAATAGAGACCATCTTACTTGTCTAGAAGTTAGAGTTTTACTTTTCTTCAAATATTCCAGATTCTTATGATCTGTGAAGATTTTAAATGGTTTTTGTGTACCTTCCAGTAAGTGTCTCCATTGTTCGAGGGATACTTTGATAGCAAGGAGTTCTTTATCTCCTATACTATAATTATTTTCTGCGGGTGTGAATCTTCTTGAATAATAAGCTACAGGAAATAATTCTGATTTGTTATCTACTTGTTGAGATAGAATTGCTCCAATACCTGAACTTGATGCATCTACCTCTAATACATATTGCAGCTCAGGATCTGGCATGTGTAAAATGGGGGCTTTGGAAAATTGCCCTTTTAAGTAGTCAAAAGCTGATTGGGCCTGTTCGGTCCATTTATATCTTTGTTTCTTACTAGTCAACTGAGTTAAGGGCTTTACTATATCAGAAAAGTTTTTTATAAACTTTCGATAGTAGTTGGCAAAGCCAATAAAACGTTGTAGTGCACGAACTGATTTTGGTGTAGGCCATTCTAATACAGATGAAATTTTATCTGGATCCATTTGGATCCTATTAGGAGTTATTATGTATCCCAGAAATTTAATTTTGTTAACATGAAATAAACACTTTTCATGTTTGGCATATAACTTGTGTTCCTTCAATCGCATTAAGACCCAACGTACATGTCTTTCGTGTTCCTCTTCTGTCTTGGAATAAATCAGAATGTCATCTAAATACACTATAACACAAATATCCATTAAATCTCGGAAGATTTCATTAATAAAATGTTGAAAAGTGGCTGGAGCATTGCTCAATCCAAAAGGCATTACATTGTATTGGTATAACCCATATCGAGTCCGAAAAGCGGTCTTCCATTCGTCACCTTTCTTTATTCTGATAAGGTTGTATGCCCCTTTTAAATCTAATTTAGTAAATATTTGTGCTCCTTTTAACCGTTCTATTATCTCTGGTATTAGTGGTAATGGATACCTGTTTTTTATGGTTATAGAGTTTAAAGCCCTGTAGTCAATTATAGGCCTTAGAGTGCCATCTTTGTTTTTTACCAAAAACATGCCTGCAGCAGCAGGGGATGTGGAGTGAGATATAAATCCCTTTCTCAGGTTGTCATCCAAATAGGACCTTAAGTATACTAACTCATCTTGTGATAGAGGATAGATCTTCCCATGTGGTATTGGTGACCCTGGAATGATATCTATAGGGCAATCGAAGCTTCTGTGGGGTGGTAAATTTTCTGCTTCTTTCAAATTGAAGACCTCTGCCAAATCCTGATATATCCCTGGTATCCCTATCTCAGATGATGAAAGAATGCTATGAGGGTAACAGGTGTTCATGCAATACGTTGAGTCTAGATTAAGCTTTGAATGTTCCCAATCTATTTTAGGATTATGTTTTTGCAGCCAACTATATCCTAAAATAATAGTATGTAATGATATGGGGATCACATCAAATGTAATATATTCTGTGTGCCCCTTGTTTATCATTGTGAGCAAGGGTATTGTTTGGTGTGTAATGGGTCCCTTATTTATTAAAGTACCATCAATTGATTTGACAAACACAGGGTTCTGCTTGCAAACCAGAGGAATTTTATTATTTACAATATATACAGAATCAATATAGTTCCCAGATGCACCTGAGTCAATCAATGCCGTGGAGTGTATATTTTCCTGATCCCACTGCAAAGAGAGAGGTAAAGTCAATTGCATTGTATCTGAGATATGATATATGTTTTGATAACCTGTTTTCTTACCCTTCTTTTGTCTTTGTAATGAAGGACAGCTTGAGACGTTATGTTCTTTTTGTCCACAGTATAAACATAAGTTTTCTAATCTTCTTCTCATTTTTTCCTCATTACTTAGTGGCCCCTTGATAGTGCCTATCTCCATAGGGGTTACACTACCTTGATGTTTCTCAGATGTTGTAGTGTAAGTAATCTGGCGCCTAGGTATTGTGTCTGAAGTAAATCTCTCTGCTCGCCGTTCCCTGAGTCTTCTATCTATGGATGTGCTTAATTTTATAAGTGCTGGAAGAGTATCAGGCATTTCCTGGCGAGACAGTTCATCCTTAAGGTTTTCAGATAGGCCCAGCCTAAACTGATTTTTAAGGCTAACTTGGTTCCATAGTGAGTCTGTTGCCCACATTTGAAATTCAGTTGTGTACTCCTCCACCGTGCGCTTACCCTGTTTGAGTGCGCGTAGTTTAGATTCTGCAGTGATTTGTGTATCTGTGTCTTCATATAAATTAGACATAGCTTGAAAGAAATCCTGTAGTGACTCCAAAATTGGGTCATTATTTTCATAAAACCTGTTAGCCCAGGTCCTAGGCTCTCCTTGTAAAAAAGAAATAGTGGTGCAAACCCTGATGCGGTCTGAATAATATGTGCGGGGTCTCATGGTGAAAAGAAGTTTACAAGCAGTCTTGAAATCTCTGAATTCATGTCTTTTGCCAGTGAAAGGTTGAGGATATTGAATATGGGGTTCGGGTACTTCAGTACTTTTATGAGACATATATTCTTTAACAATAGCTTTTAATGCGGTATTATCTGCTTGTACTTCTGTTAAACCTTGTGCAAGATAATCTAATTTTCTTTGTATGTTAGAGAACTCAGTTTTAATTTCATTTGCATCCATGATATTAAAGTTTTGTTTACCAGTAACAAACCCTTAGAACACTGTGGCCTGAAAATTTTGTGATGTCCTGTTTTATGCAGGAACTTTTGCAGTGTTATTGAATTAAGGGTTTGTTGCTCTTTTAATGAATAAAACAGGCAGTATGATTTGAACTACCTGTTAGATCACTGGTGAGACTTTTACTGGTAGAAAACTTCATAGATGCCAAATAGAGGCAAGGAATAGGTAGAAACAATTGTTGCAATATAAGTAAGGAACATAAATCAAACAGTTCTGAGTAAATGATAAAAGAAATATGTATTTTGATACACTTTGTGAAAGCGTCAGTAATTGATTCTTGTTGTAGCAATGTTCAGATATGGCTTCACGCACTCACACACTCATTCATAAAATATATACATCACAGACAGGCTATGGTAATAACCGGAAGATTCAGCAAGGTAATGCGGATGGTTTCCAGAGAGTAACAACGTAAGAACAATCCTTTGTAAATGGATTAAATATTACCTTAAGTTTGAAGGGAGCGGTTTTACCTCTGTGACCGGTAAATAGCTTCAGTGAGAGTGCGGCTTCCAGACGCTGCAAGTAGTTCCGGTGCTCCTTGATTCAGTTTGTTTGTTAAATTAGAATTCCGGAAGAATGAGAAAATACTTTGAAAGTAAAATGTGCAACAAAAGATTCTAACTTACTACTCCTGTTTAGAGAGAAAGAAGTTAAAGCAAGTTAGGAATTTTCAGAGTAGAATCACAGCAATAGGGATGCGGTCAAATAAGCTGCAAAGGGAAAACAATTTTCAGGCAATGAATGATGGTTCAGGTGTGCCTGATATAGGGTGGAGGAAAGGTAGGCGGGATATACCTTAAAGGTATATCACAGATCCCTTCGGGGACCCCAAGCACCGCCAATCACTGCCCCTGTCCATGTTGGGGAGGACTCTCTGTCCCTGAACCTACCATGGCGCCATTTCCTCTGTGATATAACACGGCTGGACAGCGTTGAGTCTGACTCAGGAGATAACGAAGAGGGGCCACCTAACACCGGTACACCCACCTCACTGGAAAACGACCCTAGCCGCAAACAGGGATCAGCGCTGCAGGGAGATCTCACCACAGCTCTTGCGGGGTACAGGCAGAGGGCTGATTTTAGCGACTTGAGAAAGTCGGAGGAGCCGAATGCTGTGTGGAGCCACATAGATCTTCTAAAGTTCCCAGTTTGTCCTCCCACTTTACAGGCTGTATGTTGGCCGCACGGCAAAGCAGCGCATAGAGATCCGCAACGACTGACGACACACCCGCAGCTCATCCTTGACACAGGTCCGTTTATGGGCCTAGCAACTCACTGTGCACTGATTACTGGGACTCTGCGGCCTAACCCCCTAAGCTACCGCCACAAATATGCACCTCAACTGGTCTGGTGGCACTGTTACTCCTTGCTCATACGCTTAGGAATTGGATAAACTCTCTGTCTTGTGCAGCACACCTTGCTGCTCTAGACCTCTACTAGGCTGGATCATTTTAACCATAAGTACATTGGAACGGTGCTTTATCACTGCTGTCTCTCCTCTGGTATAATTGGCGATGGTGTGTATTAGATCCCATCTGTGACCCTGTTGGTCATATGTATAAAAGCTTTTTCTTAGCTTTCATCTTTTTTTTCCCTGTTATAACATCCTTGTTACGGTTACCCTTAGTCTCGCTGAGAGATGGACCGCTTAGTAGCCTGGATCCCTATTGCTAAAGAGGGGAGAAGCTGCTTTCCATAGTATTCTATATGAGTCTCGCAAATATAGAATAATCTCCCTTAGCTGCAGTACAGCTAGGATACCCTTCTGCCCACAAAAACGAGTCAACGCTGCGATTGAGGGTCAAACAAGAACTCAGGACTGGGATGCCCAGCCTGCTTTTTATTAAGGTTACATGCACACAGGGCACTCCCAGGGGGAGAGGGGGGGAAGCACAAAATCCCCCATCACACATTTAGATAGAGAGCACTGTCCTTTGACAGGCCACAATAGGATTACAGTACTTAAGATAACAAGTTTACAAGTTCATCTTATCAATTAGCAGTCTGGCTCCAGAGGTGATTAGACAATAGTTTCTAAAAGCTGAAAAAAAAGAGTTAACTCTTTATGAAATGAAACTTGTTACAGTTTTCTTGGAGCCCTTCTTAGGCGCTGGCTTGCTGGTTCAGGCATTGCTGCTGGGAAATAAGCTCTTCACAACAAAATAACTAATGCTTCTGTAACATTGCTCCCTTTCTGTGGAACACTCTGGCAGACACGGTCTGACCCCTTTTCGGGGCAGACTAAGGCTGTCCAGACCGCTGGTTATGCGGGGCTGAGGTCGGTTTGTCTGGACAACCCGTCGGCGTTGCCATTCTGTTTCCCAGGTCTGTAAGTAATGGTGAAATTGAAGGTTTGCAACGATAAGCTCCAACGTAATAGCCTGCCGTTATCTCCAGAGACCCGGTTCAGCCACACCAACGGGTTATGGTCGGTGACCAGAGTGAACTCCTGACCATATAAATAGGGAGTCAATTTCTTTAATGCCCACACCAAAGCCAAACACTCCTTTTCGACCGCTGCATAGCTGACTTCGCGGGGCAGGAGCTTCCGGCTGATGTAGGCAACTGGATGCTCCCCTCCATCTTCGCCTACTTGGCTGAGGACGGCTCCCAGCCCGAACATGGAAGCATCTGTATGGACGATAAAACGTTTGTTAAGGGCTGGGGCCGCCAAGACAGGAGCGTTAATTAGAGCATTTTTGAGAGCCTGGAAAGCCGTTTCACAGTGGGGAGACCACAGGACCTGTCGAGGTAAGTTCTTCTTGGTCAAGTCAGTCAGGGGTTTGGCAAGTGTGCTGTAGTCTGGTACGAACCGTCTATAGTACCCTGCCGTGCCCAGGAAGGCTAGGACCTGAGTCTTAGTGATGGGGGTGGGCCAATTGGCGACAGCTTCTATTTTGGCCGGCTCTGGTCGCTGCTTTCCACACCCCACCCGGTGACCCAGGTACTGTACCTCGGCCATCCCAAAGTGGCATTTTTCTGGCTTCAGAGTCAGGCCAGCAGCCCGGATCTGATCCAGAACCATTCCCACATGAGCTAAGTGGTCCTCCCAGGACTCACTGTGGATCGCTATGTCGTCCAGGTAGGCGCAAGCAAAACTCTGGAAGCCATCCAGGAGCCTATCCACCAAGCGCTGGAATGTAGCTGGGGCATTCTTCATCCCAAACGGCATTACCCTAAACTGATATAAGCCGAATGGGGTGACGAATGCCGACTTGGGGATAGCCTCCGGGGCCAGGGGAATCTGCCAGTAACCTTTGCAGAGGTCAATAGTGGTCAGGTAATTTCCCCTGGCTATACGATCGAGTAGCTCGTCTACCCTGGGCATAGGGTAAGCGTCCGTCACGGTATTTTCATTGAGCCTCCGATAGTCTACGCAGAACCGGGTGGTCCCATCTTTCTTGGGCACCAAGACAACTGGGGAGGCCCAGGGACTATCGGAGGGCTCAATTACCCTGAGCTGGAGCATCTCATCGATCTCCTTCTTCATTCCTGTCCTAACTGCTTCGGGGATTCGGTACGGAGCCTGGCGCAAGGGAGCTTGTCCCGGAGTATCTACCTGGTGGGTGGTTAAAGTAGTGTACCCTGGCTTCGGGGAGAAGGTGAGGTGTTTGGACTGGAGGAGTTGGTTGAGCTGCTCCCTTTCAGTGGGGCTAAGTCGGTCCCCTATCTGAACCTGCGCCACTATACCTGTGGGGAGGCTCTTTTCTAATAGGTCTGGAATGGGTAAACTGTCGGGGTCTTCCTGAGGGGAACAACATACGGCCGTCACGTTCTCTGGTCGCTCAAAATATTCCTTGAGCATGTTTACATGGAATGTCTTTCTAAGATTGTTGTCGTGGCAGCTAGCTATCACATAAGTGGTGTCTCCCCTTTTCTCTACGATCTGGTAGGGACCCTGCCAGGACGCCTGCAATTTGTCTGTCTTCACCGGCTTAAGTACTAACACCTTTTGTCCTATGGTGAAGATTCTCTTTCGGGCCCCCCGATCGTACCATACTTTCTGTCTTCTCTGGGCCAACTGGAGATTAGCCCGCACGGATTTGGCTAATTGCTCCATTCGGTCCCTGAGTTCCAGCACGTATGGCACAATTGGGACACCGTCAGCCTCCATCTCTCCCTCCCAGTGCTCCCGGATCAGGTTTAGGGGTCCCCGTACCTTTCTTCCGTAGAGCAACTCGAAGGGAGAGAACCCTGTCGTTTCCTGGGGCACCTCCCGATAAGCAAATAGGAGGTGCGGCAGGAAGCGTTCCCAGTCTCGGTATTCCTGAGTGAACGTCTTGAGCATTTGCTTGAGGGTCCCATTGAACCTCTCACACAGCCCGTTCGTCTGGGGGTGGTATGGGGAGCTTAGGAGGGACTTAATTTTGCAAACCTGCCAGAGTTGTTGGGTCAATTCAGCCGTAAATTGGGTGCCTCGGTCGGATAGGATTTCTTTTGGAAATCCTACCCGGGAGAACACCTGTACTAGTGCATTCGCTACCGTATCCGCTTGTATGTTGGATAGGGCGACAGCCTCTGGGTACCTGGTAGCGTAGTCCACTACGGTAAGAATGTAGCGCTTACCGGAGGGACTAGGGGTAGCCAGTGGTCCCACTAGGTCAATAGCAACCCGGCTGAAGGGTTCCTCTACAATGGGCATATTTACTAGCTGGGCTTTAGGGTGATCGCCTCGCCTTCCTACTCGTTGACACACATCGCAGGTGTTACAGTAAGTTCTAACGTCAGCGTGCACCCCTGGCCAAAAGAACGTGTGAGTAATGCGGTGTAGGGTACGGGTAACGGCTAGGTGGCCTGCTAAGGGGATGTCGTGGCCTATTTTGAGGATTTCTTGACGGTATTTGTGGGGCACTACCAGCTGTCGCCTACGCTGTCCCCTTTTCTCTGTCCAGCGGTATAGTTTCCCTTTTTCCCATAAGAATGTTTCGTTATCTGCCCCGCCCCCTCCGGTCTCTGCTCGTTCCCGGTACTTTTGTAAGGTCGGGTCAGTCTTAGACTCTGCCTCAAAGGCATCTGGGGTGTCCCAGGGTATGGGGCCTAACCTGTCAGGCAAGGTCGGGGTAGGTCTTACCTGTGTCTCCCACACTGGTGAGAGCTCTCGCTCCGTCCGGGCTTGGGCCCGTGTAGTCACTGGGTCCGCCTCGTTGTTGCATATTGGAGCATAGGCAGAAGTCATGGGGCCCAAATCGTTGCCCAGTAGTACTTCGGCAGGTAAATTATCCATTAGGCCCACGTTCACAGCCCCCTTTCCCGCTCCCCAATCAAGATGCACTTTAGCTGTTGGAATTTTGTACACATCCCCCCCCGCCACTCTAACGGCCACAGTCTGTCCGGATCGCTTGTGCTCTGGCACCAAATGACTCTGTACCAGCGTGATAGTAGCCCCTGTGTCTCGCAATCCCTCGGTAGATCGCCCCTCGAGCCATACCCTCTGCCGATGGTGCTGGCGGTTATCTGAGGCAGCATATACAGGGTCTGCCTCGTGAAGCGGCCCCACATATCCCTCCATAGGGGCCTCTTGGTTAACACAGAGGGCCCGGGCCGGACGATAGGACCCAGAGGGGTAATTGTAATTCCTGGGTGTCTGGTGCGTATTAAGGGGGCAGCTAGCCATGAAATGCCCTGGTTGCTTGCATCGGTGGCAAGTCGGTCTGGGACGCTCAGAGCTGTTATTGGGTGGTCCTGAGTGTCGGACGGGCCCTGTGGGCACCGGGGCTCGGAATTCAGCACGAGGGGGTGCACGGTAAACCTCTCTGGGTTCGACCCGTGCTGGAGCTCGGTAGTTCATGGGTTCGTGAAGACGGGAGTCATAATGTTCATCGGCCAATTTGGCTGCTTCTTCTAAGGTAGAAGGCCGCCTGTCTCGCAGCCATTCCTTCCCTTGCTGTTCCATGCCATTATAAAAATGTTCTAAGAGAAACAATTGTAAAATTTCCTCCCCAGTCACCGCTTTACTTCCGCTCAGCCAGTGATTTGCCGCTCTCCGCATTCGGTGCGCCCATTCCATATGGGTATCGTTAGGCTTCTTTTCCGTGCCCCGAAACTGTCGGCGATACGTGTCCGGAGTTACAGCGTACCGTCGCAACAGTGTCTCCTTAACTAGCTCATACTGTGTCACTTCCTCAGCACCCAGAGTACGAAAGGCTTCCAGGGCTCGCCCGGATAGTTTCCCAGACAATATCGTGGGCCACTCTCTGTTGGGAATCTGGTGCAGGGCACATTGCCTTTCGAAGTCCGCCAAATATTCATCAATCCCTGTCTCGCTCTCTAGGAAGGGTCGAAATGCCGCATAGGGTATCTTGGGCCTCCCAGCATTTTCGACAGGGATGATTACCTGCGGGGCTTCAGCATTGCGGTGTGCGTTCGCTAGGTTGAGTTCGTGGGCTCGAGTCTCTCGTATATCCTCGTCCGCCTCCGCCATCAACTGCTGTACCAATTCCATGGAGGGGTTCGGCCCGTATAATGAGAGCCTTTCCCGAACAATCCTGGTTTTTTCGTCACTAATCGTGGTCGGTGTTTCCGCCATTGTGAAGCTCTGATCCAGTTCGGTCAATTCTGCGATCAGCTCTCTCCTCGGCCGGTTGCTGGCGTACCCCCCTCTGCTTTCAAGTAAATCCTTTAGGGTTGTACGCTTCAATTTTTCGTAAGCGCTCTCCATCCGTTCTGTACCTCTCCTAGGAAATCCAGGAAAATCCCGCCGCTGCCGCCAAAAGTTACGGTTACCCTTAGTCTCGCTGAGAGATGGACCGCTTAGTAGCCTGGATCCCTATTGCTAAAGAGGGGAGAAGCTGCTTTCCATAGTATTCTATATGAGTCTCGCAAATATAGAATAATCTCCCTTAGCTGCAGTACAGCTAGGATACCCTTCTGCCCACAAAAACGAGTCAACGCTGCGATTGAGGGTCAAACAAGAACTCAGGACTGGGATGCCCAGCCTGCTTTTTATTAAGGTTACATGCACACAGGGCACTCCCAGGGGGAGAGGGGGGGAAGCACAAAATCCCCCATCACACATTTAGATAGAGAGCACTGTCCTTTGACAGGCCACAATAGGATTACAGTACTTAAGATAACAAGTTTACAAGTTCATCTTATCAATTAGCAGTCTGGCTCCAGAGGTGATTAGACAATAGTTTCTAAAAGCTGAAAAAAAAGAGTTAACTCTTTATGAAATGAAACTTGTTACAGTTTTCTTGGAGCCCTTCTTAGGCGCTGGCTTGCTGGTTCAGGCATTGCTGCTGGGAAATAAGCTCTTCACAACAAAATAACTAATGCTTCTGTAACAATCCTTTATAGTATAAAGCATAAAAAAATGTTTATACAGAGGGAGGAATCTTGACTCATATCATAGCTCAATAATACTCTAAAAATAATATATGACGATAGATTAGTAGACTCTCTAAACAACCCCCAGGGCAGTGCACAACACCCTTTGCAGAAATTAACAACGAAAAGAGCACCTCCTCTCACCCCTTAAGCCTCACTAACTTAGTATCGGCCATGGCAGAAGAAAACACACATTGTGTGATGTGGCTAGTAATGAGGTGGGAGCTGAATTGTACAATCTAAGTTAACTACATCACACTAAGCTTGCTGTGTCAAAAGAACACTAACATTTCTGTGCCTCTACAGCCTTGGTGTTAATCCACTGCTAGGTCTGAACTGAACTTATTTTTACAGCCATAGTAAAATTTTATACACGCCTATATGTCTATTGCTGAGAATCTATAATAATACTCTAAAGACCCTTACTGATATTTATCATATGAAGAGGTTGAAGCTAACTTAGAATTATTTTGCTAAAGGATGGTTATGATCATTTATTTACGTATCAGTATTTCACTGCAAGATAGAACTTTGCACTTAGAATCAATTGTAATCCTCTACCACACTTTTCTTGTCACACTTTGTGGCTAGTCGACAAGATGTGGGTTTGGCTGTTCTCTTGTTCGTGTGTTTTTTGTTTTGTTTTATTTGTTAATATGTTTGTTTAATAGAAAATGAAGGAGCTCAGGAGACTTCAACATGGGATGTCTCTGTATTTTAATTACCTTTCTATGCTACAATCATTAGCCTTACTCACAAGGTGCTCATGGCTATACATTGATAAAAACACGTCCCATAATTATGCAATTTTCGCTTTGAATGTAACTATATATGAAGGATCTACTGTTTTTCATGTTGTAATGAATTGTTGTGCAGTGTTATCTGCTCACCAATATACAAATGTGATTTCACTACTGTTTTATGCTCTGTATCAACTTTATAGCTTGTATCATTATAGGCTCCTGCCTTATACCTGAGTTCCTTGAATAAAAAGAATTTAAAAAAAAAAAAAAAAAAAGCTAATTTTATACTGTCCTATTAAAATATTACCCGCTAATATTCATTGTTTGATCACATTTAAGAATATAATCTTGGATTGGCAGAAATGCTGTACCCTTCTAGAAATAGATCCAAGTTTTTCAGATCTTCTTTCGATTATAGGGAACCCACAATTTACACCAGGTATTTATATTAAAGCCTTTATATCTTGGAAGGAAAATAATATCAATGTATCACAAATCCTGTCAGAGGATGGCCAGATACTACCTTTGCAAAATCTAGTCAGACAATATGGTATCTCTAATAAGACTTTTTTTTTGCCTACTTACAATTGTGGCATTTTGTAAATAGTTTGAACTGTTCTGCTCCTTTGCCTTTAGCATGGTCTGATATTGAGTTATGTTGTTTGAGATTTATGTTGGGTGATGCCTCCATTTCATTAATATATGATATCATGTTGGCTAAGCAGGGTGCCCTTTCTATGGATAAAATAATTAATAGATAGATATATATTTTTTCGGATATTGACATGGATAAAATTAAAGCTAGTTTTTTGGCCCTGAAGTGTTGTTCAATTTCCATGTCTTGGAGAGAGTCTCATTTTAAATTGTTCAACAATTATTATATCTCTCCTTATAGAATGTATAAAATGCTCCCAACTATGGCCCCAGAATGTCCACGTTGTGGACTGCCGTCAGCAGATTTGTGTCATATGATATGGTACTGTCCTAAGATCTCTCAACTCTGGAAAAAGGTGGGTTCTGGGTTTCCAAATTATTTAATTCTCCAATTAGATTCACGTTAGAATCTATTTTTTTTATATACTCAACACTTAAGCCAAACCTTATATGCCAATGTGATTAATACTATTATTTTGATTGTACGACATCTGATATTTAAGAACTGGAAAACTTGTAAGGCCCCTTCCTTCCCTATGGTACTTAAGGAAATTCAAGGCCAGATGGTTTTTGAATCTTACCATTTACAGACAGCCTCGGAAAATAAAATAGACATTTTTAAATGGCTGGTTACCAATAATTAAGTCCTATACGTGTACTATTCAAAAACAAATTTTGTCCCCGTACTTGAGTTCAGACTCTTTTGCAGAGTTAGTCTTGTTAAATCATTTCCCGCCAGGGTGGATCTCATTATATAGAGAGGTATAGGTTATGCTTGATGCTGGGTGGGGTGGGGGGTTGTTTTTTCCTCTTTTCTTGTCCCTTTTCAATTTGGTTTCCTATTTGTTTGTTTTTTGTTTTTCCCCTCTCTCCTCTCTCTCTCTCTCCTAAACTTTAGAGTTTTAAGCAATACTATCGATTAAGGTTAATATCCGTTTAAATACTTCTGGAAATCAAGAAAAATTATACTATTTATGAGATTAAGAGTAATATTGGTGACGTAAACTAGATACAGTATATGATATGGATTTTGCAGTAGAACCATTTACCTTGGTTATATATGAAGATTAGGAGCTGCTTCTCCTTTAAAATTACTGATATTAGGGGAGCTGTGTCTCCAAAAAATGTATTTTTGTACTTGCTATGTCTGATTTTTTTTTTATTGTACATTTCCCATTTTTTATTTTTTTTCCAGTATGTTTTATGTCAGATAAATAAAAGATTAAAAAAAAAAAAAAAAAGAATGTGCTGCTCATTGGATAACAGGAACACTTCTATCCATGATCTCTATCTCCCACTCTCTTAACCTTCTGACTCTTACAGAAACCTGGCTCTCTGCTTCAGACACAGCATTCACTGCTGCACTGTCACCTGGGGGTCTCCATTTCTGCCACACTCCTAGGTCTGGCAATAGACAAGTAGGTAGTGTTGATATTTTACTTTCCTCTCGTTGCACCTTTCAACAAATACAGGCCTTCTCTTCCCTCACATTTTCTTCATTTGAAGTACACATTATTTATTCATTTTCCCCTCTCTATACATGTTGCAGTCGTATACCGCACCCCTGGCTCCCCAACTCAATTTTTAATTCACTTTGCTGCCTGGCTTCATTATTTCCTTTCCTCAGAAACCCCTGCCCTCATTCTTGGTGACTTCAACATCCCTCTTGACAATCCCACTGCCTCCTCTGCAAAACAACTTCTGCAACTCACTTCCTCTTTTGGTCTGTCACAATGGACTGACTCTCCCACTCACAAAGATGGTCACTCCCTTGATCTGATTTTCAGCTATCGATGCACTATCGCAAATTTCACAAACTCCCCTTTTTGACCATCATCTCCTAACTTGCAACATCACTTCCCTCCCTACAACCCCTGATTCTACCAAACTTTACAGAAGCATTAAATCAGCAACAGCTAGCTCGCTTGCTCGATCCTCTCCTCTCTTCCATCACCTCCTTTTCCTGCCCTGACCAATCTACCACTATAACTCCACCCTTACATCGGTCATTGACACTCTGGCCCCTCCTACCATAGATCAGAAACCACACTCCCATCCTCAGCCCAGACATACTCCTCTGACACAGTACCTATACAGATGTTCCAGTACTGCTGAGTGACACTGGAGGAAATCTCAGAGTTCAGCTGACTTTCTTCAATACAAGTTCATCCTGAACTTCTGCTATTCTACCCTTAATCTTTATAAGCAACAATACTTCTCTAATCTCATCTCTACCGTTTCCTCTAACCCAAAACGTATGTTTTCCATGTTCAATACTATTTGCCACCCACCCCCACCTCCTAATACTGCTCTACTCACAGATCAAGATTTTGCCAGCCACTTCAATAACAAAATTGACGCCATCAGAAATGAAATCACCTCTCAACTTACTACCAATCTCCCACCCCCTCAAAAGCTCACAATCATACAAAACCCAAATACCCTTAAATTTAGCTCTTTTGCCCCTGTTACAGAGGAATAAGTTTCTGCCCCTATACTGTCCTCCAACCTCACTACCTGTCTCCTCAAACCCATCCCCTCACAGCTACTCCCCTCCCTCTACCCTCACCCCCATACTCACACACATTTTCAACCTCTCCCACAGCACTGGTATATTTTACTCATCTCTAAAACATGCACTGGTCACACCGATCCTCAAAAAAACCTTTCCTCGATCCAACCTCCCCATCCAACTACTGTCCTATTTCCTTACTCCTTCTTGCCTCAAAGCTCCTTGAAAAGCTAGTATATTACACTAACCTCTCTTCTTGACCCACTGCAATCTGGATTGCGTCCCCATCTCCACAGAGACAGCAATTGTCAAGGTTACCAATGACCTGCTTACAGCAAAATCCAAAGGCAACTTCTCTCTGCTTATCCTACTTGATCTGTCTGCAGCCTTTGACACTGTTGACCACCCTCTTTCGATCCAAACCCTCCTTCAGCATCAGTGAAATACAGCACTCTTGTGGTTCTCTTCCTATCTACCTAACTGCACCTTTAGTGTAGTCTTCTCCAGAGCATCCTCTGCCCAATTACCACTTTCTGTTGGGGTACCTCAAGGCTCTGTCCTCGGTCCCCTTCTCTTTTCAATCTATACATCTTCATTAGGTTCCTTATTAAAGTCCCATGGGTTTCAATATCTTTTGAATGCCAATTACACCAAAATCTACCTCTCTGCAACAGACCTACCTGCTTTCTTACTAACCCGTGTCACTAACTGTCTTTCTCATATCTCATCTTGGATGTCCTCTCAATATCTTAAGCTTAATCTCTCCAAAACTGAACTCCTTATTTTTCCCCCCTTCTTCCAAAATCTCTATCCCCAATTTTCTATAACTGTTAATAATTCCATCATTAGCCCTACCCCGCATGCCCGATGTCTTGGGGGCACACTTGACTCGGACCTTTCCTTCACTCCTCACATCCAGTCCTGCCTATTCCACCTTAAAAACATCTGTAAAATTAGACATTTCCTTACACAGGACACAACTGATATTTAAATCCACTCTCTCATCATTTCCTATCTCAACTACAGCAACTCCATCCTCTCTGGTCTACCTAGCTGCCACCTGGCTCCTTTACAATTCATAATGAATGCCTCTGCCAGGCTCATCTTCCTTGCACGTCGCTCTTCATCTGCTGCACCTCTCTGACAATCCCTTCACTGGTTCCTCTTGCCTCCAGGATTAAACACAAAATCCTCACTCTGACATACAAAGCCCTCAATTGCACTGCTACCCCCTACATATCAGACCTTGTCTCCAGATACTCTCCTTCCCATCCCCTTCACTCTTCTCACAATCTCCTACTCTCCTCCTCTCTTGTTACTTCCTCACATTCCGGTTTACAGGACTTCTTCAGACTGACCCCCATCTTGTGGAACTCCCTGCCTCACTCCACAAGACTCTCCCCTAGTTTTAACAGCTTCAAGCGCTCCCTAAATATTCTACTATCCAGGGATGCATACAACCAACACTAACCTTTCCTAACTCCATTGCTTTCCCCCTAAACCCCTTAGAATGTAAGTCTATGAGCACAGCTGTTTGTAGGGGGTCTCTCTCTCTTTCTCATATGGGGTTGCTGGATAAGATTTACTTTTAGTTTTCTTTTTTGATATATATTATCTTCTAAACCTATGTGCACCTTGGTACCCACATCAGCATTGGAGTACTGTGGTTCCTTGACCATAGCCATCATTTCCATCGCTAGCTGGAACAATTTTTTATTATATATATATATATATATATATATATATATATTTTATTTATTTTTTATTCTTTTTATTTTGCTACTATTTTTGCCTGATCTTATTGTTTACTCTGTGATTATTCATTCTATATTGTTTATGCTTTTTTTTTTTTTTTTTACTTTCTTTGATTGTAATGGGTAATAGATGGACCTATCGTCTTTATTGCGTATTTAGTCACACTAGCACAGATTTTCACATTAGATTTATTAATATATTTGGACTAATCATCTTTTTTACGTATTTAGTCACAGATTTGCTCATTAGATTTATTGATATTTGTAGTGGATACTATCTATTTGCTATTTCTTTTTATATTGTTTATTTTTTGATGATTATTATTGTTTCATACTTTATCTCATTATTATTGTTATATTATTTAGATTTATATTGTGAAATTAGTGGCTATTAGACACCTCACTTCTTAACCCTATGCTTTCGATGAATGAGAGGAATAATAAGACTTCTATTGGTCTCTCATATTGGATCCACTAGTTTAGCACTTAATGACGATAGTTCCATAGAGACTTTACCTATTCATGCCTTATTTGCCAAATTAGAAGAGCTAATAAATAATGAATGTCAGCATTAGGATAGGTATCAATGTCCCAATGATATCACATCTCCTCCTTGTGAAAGTGCCAATAGACACAATAGATATAGTTTACCAAAATGACACTGAACCCCAATATTATGACAATGTGCCCTCTAGTTCTCATATGGGCCATATTGCCAACAATACCAACTCTTAACAACATTTTTTAGAGTCACGTCCGAGACAACAGTCTTGGAAACAAAAGAAAATGGCCAGTTACTTGGGACCTGTAGTCTCCAGAACACCGTCCTACAAGGGAAAAAGGCCCCACAGAAACGAGGGTGCAGAGGACGTAGTACAGCCCTCAAAAAGGCAAGACTACAGGGATTAAGTAAAGGCATTTTCAATATTTCAGCTCACATTTCGACGGATGATGAGATTAGGGTTTTAGGTAAAGGAGTTTCTTTTAGTCCGACTAATAAGCATAACAATTTTTTCTCTTTTTGTGGATCTCAGAAGCTTTCAATGCAAAAATACTTTGCAGAAAAATAACTCAAAGATGATTCTAGATCACCCGTACTGACAGACTCAATGGATCTTAGGCTCAAAAACCAACAGATTCCAGTATATGAACCTGATTCTTTGGCTGATCATTTATGTGATGGATTTATTCGTACTAATTATAAAAACAAATCAAATTTTGTCCCCAAACTTAGCAATAATGCTCATATAGAGATCTTCAAACAATTAGTGAGTGATGACTTTGATAGTTCTGTAGGATCTTGATGACTACCTCTTAGAGGCCAGGAAGATCCTGCATGATACATCATACTATACTTGTTTAACCTATGAAACTATCTCTAAGTATATGGTTATGCTTAAAGGGACAGTCTATACCAGAATTTTTATTGTTTGAAAAGATAATCCCTTTATTACCCATTCCTTAGTTTTGCATAACCAACACTGTTATATTAATATACGTTTTACCTCTGTGGTTACCTTGTATCTATGCCTCTGCAAACTGCCCCCTTATTTAAGTTCTTTTGACAGACATCCATTTTAGCCAATCAGATCTTGCTCACTGGAACTCCACGTGCTTGAACACAGTGTTATCTATATGATAAACGTGAACTAAGACCCTCTAGTGGTGAAAAACTGTCAAAATGCCCTGAGAGAAGAGGCGGCCTTCAAAAGCTTAGAAATTTACATATGAACCTCCTAGGTTTAGCTTTCAACTAAGAATTACCAAGAGAACAAAGCAAAATTGGTGATAAAAGTAAATTGGAAAATTGTTTAAAATTACATGCTCTATCTGAATCATGAAAGTTTATTTTGGACTAGACTGTCCCTTTAAGGATCTTGTTGAGTTTGCATATAATGAAGGCATGTTATCTAAGAACGAGAGAGAATATTTAGTCCCTAAAGAACCTAATCATGCCTTCTATTACTATCTTCCGAAGTTACATAAGAACTCCCCCTCTCCTCCTGGCTGCCCCATAATAGCTGGTATAGGGAGTTTAACAGATAACGCTTCTTCCTATATTGATCACTTTTTACAGAAATATAAATTGGGATTAAAATCTTATATTCGAGATTCGTTGGATCTCATTAAGAAACTTGAGTCATTGGAAATAACACAAGATCTATTATGGATCACAAGTGATGTCCAGGCCCTTTATTCTAATATTCTCCACCATTTAGGCATTCTAGCAGTGTATTTAGAAAACAATATCTATTTACTGGATTTACAAAGAAAATTTATTTTGCAATTTATATCATTCATCCTGTGACACAATTACTTTGTGTTCCAGGATGAATTTTATCTTTAAACAAGGTGGACTGCCATGGGTACCAGGTTCGCCCTGAGTTATGCCAATTTATACATGGGGTCTTTTGAACAACAGTATATTTATGACTCTGGACACAGGGCGAACCTGGTATTCTATGGGTGTTTTATAGACTATTTGATCTTCGTCTGGAGAGGTGACAAAGCATTAGCAAATACCTTTGTGGAGCACCTTAACAATAATGACAGGGGCCTCAAATTCACTAGCTCTATTAATGATGCTGCAATTATCTTTTTAGATCTCAATCTCCGTTTTGGAGATGGGAAGGTTACAAGTACAACCTATTTCAAAACAGTTGACTGTAATAGTTATCTGGATTTTACCAGCAATTACTACTACCCGTGGAAAAGAAATGTCCCCTACGAGCAATTTAAATGGGTACGTAGGAATTGCAGCACACATTTAGATTATGAGGCGCAAAATTTGATTTTAAAGGAAAGATTTTATAAGAAAAAATATCCACCCCATATCACAGATAATGGATACAGAAGAGCTAAGTTCGAAACATAATGGTGCCATGTTAAACATAATGGTGAAATTAATTGTTTCTCTATTTCACCTATACAACATATTCCAAAGTCACATCTCTATAATCAGTTCTTTAGGGTAAGACCTACTGGATACATAAACGTAAGACACTGCATCAATTTGGTCTTAATATGAATGTCGATCCAGCAGCTTTCTATTGATCCGTGGGGGGCCGTCTATAGACCTAAACATATCTTGGATTTCAGCTATTATTATTAGGGTCAGTTATCATATATTGTTGGGACCCTTTCATTTATATATATTTTGCATTAATATTATCTAATTGTACCATTTTATGAGCTAGTTCACTTATTGTCGATGTTTTGTCGACCCTTTATTTCTAAGTGGGTGGTGATGCCCATATATAGGGCCCCTGTATTATGTATAAATATATTCGGTACTTAATATAGATGCTTTGCCTGTGGTTAGTCATTAAATAGTTTATACAATTGCATAAAATATTTAAATATTTATTTATGATTTTTTTAAATGTTGTCGACTCTATAGATCTTAAGTTGTTCTACACTGTTTGCGACTTATTCCCCATTTTATTGAGTAATGATTGTAATATTTATTACATGTTGACTTATTATTAAATAGGAAAAAAGAGTTCAAATCCGTATAGTGAATAAAATCAAAAGTACTTTATTATAAACATCCAGGTTAAAACACGTTAGAAAAAGGCTAACAGGTTTTACGCGTTTCGGCAGAAGCCGTATTCATAAACCTGTAGGTACTATCGCTACTCAAGTTTAAAAAGCATGTTCTAAGACACACCTACCAATGATGTATTAAATGTAATCAATATCAGTTGTAATGTTGATGTTTATTGGATTATGAAATTAAAAACTCAAATTCCCCATGGCTTCAATTCAGAATACGATATAATAAATCACTGGAAATAAAATGAGACAACTTTTCATACACTGCATACTCAACTCACACAGTTGGACATAAGTATTGAATACATTTTGACGAGAGGTCATGATCATCATTACTATTTATTACAGTCAGGGGTCTTTTCTGTTAATTCCTGAGATGTTACCCATGGTGATACTGCACGGGTTGCCATACCATTTTTTGTATGTTATTATTAATGGTATTTATGGTTTTATTAAATTAGTCATTTTTCCTTTTATTCTTTTTTCCTTCTTAGATATATATGAGCATTTAAAGCTATTATTTTTCATGTCTATGTACATTCTTTTGCTGTGTAAATGCATATAAATGAAGGATCAAACATCAACATTACAACTGATATTGATTACATTTAATACATCATATCTACATGGCTTCCATTACTATTTATCTCTCACTTGGGTTTACACCCTTAAAGAGATTTGAGCCCTCTTTAGTAAGACCTAAAACATTGGGGAAAAAGAGTTTTTCAAAATTTTTGATTCAGATTTGACCATCATTGTATCTAATAATATACTTATCTTATTTAATTTGGTACACAATCTATATTATATTACACTTCGCTTTTAATCATATATACATTCTTTCCCTTACATAGATTTACAATCCTCATATTCCTTTGTATTTTCAATATTTATTATGTTCCTGCAACCTTATAATTTGCATGTTAGTTTAACTGGCATTTATTGCGAGTTTGTATGTAAATTTCACCTTTCCTTGTTTGAACATATTTATCTCTGCATTTGTACTTTTGGTGTGGTATGAGTTAAATGAATTGGTAGGTGTGTCTACACTAGCCAATGATTTCTTAGAACATGCTTTTTAAACTTGAATAGTGATAGTACCTACAGGTTTATGAATACGGCTTCTGCCGAAACACGTAAAACCTGTTAGCCTTTTTCTAATATGTGTTTTAACCTGGATGTTTATAATAAAGTACTTTTGATTTTATTCACTATACGGGTTTGAACTCTTTTTTCCTATTCTGTATGCTGCTTTAAAGAATGACAAGGCGTTCTTTCCCTCTTTCTTCAACTCCGTTGGTGCATTTACTTACTCTATTGCAGTTCATTGTTCCCGGCAACCCCTGTATTGAACCACTACGACCGGATCACTAACCATCCTCACGGATTGGCTCACACCTCACCCACGTGATCGCAGTCATCTCGAGGCATTGGAGGAAACGCACAAGGAAGTGCACCGGAAGATCGTTGCGCCGCAGAGCCTGGTCACACAAGGAGAGGTGTGTGTTTGTTCCACAGGCTGCGGTAGGAAAATTCTCCGGTCTTCGATTCCTCTAATGATCATAATAGCGACAGGTGAGCAGGAGGAGCTTCAAGGGCACCTTTCCGCTGTTGTGGATGCTCACCAAATATGGATCAATAGATGTGGGTGAGTGGTTAATACTACATAACATAATGAACTAAGAGCCTCATACTGTGATACAAACTGTTTCCGGCTTTCTTTATTGTATTAAAAGAGTAAAGAGGATTCCAGTAACTGACTTTATCAAGTATACGGGTGGTTGCTGCTATTGGTACACATATCTTTGCTTGGTGAAGTTTTTTTGCTTGTGTATTCTTTGAACTTTTTTTCTTTTGACTTATTATTGAATAGTATTATGTTAACTATCTTTGTTCTATTAGTCTTATATTTCGCAAGAGACTAGTGGTTAGCGTGCCATTAATTTATTTAGATACATTAGTAATATCCTCTTTCATATGCTAGTATAGGGTTCATTTGCTGGAGTCCAATATCATTAATTCTTGGGGTATAAGTTCTAATATGGATTGTATAATTTTTTATTCTAGAAATGCAAGAGTATTATATACTTGAGTTCTATTATTCTGTTTTATATAAAAGTGTATATTAAGTAATTATTCCTGTTTATCATTGTGTTGTTAATTATACAACATCCGGTAGGGGTGTGTGTTTGTATCAGCCACTGATTGGGTAGAGGGAGGTATATGTAGAGCAAGGTGTTTTAATGTTCCTTACAGCCTGATGAAACAGTATTGTTGGCAGAGAAACTTATTGCTGTGTTTTATACTTGGTTTTATCCATTCACCCTAGCTCTGTGAATGTATCCACTTCAGTTTGTGTGGAGCCTGCCGAGTCTCAACTGCTCCTACGAGAGGTGCTCCTAGCCCCTCACACACCCTCTTCTTCGATCCAGCCGATTGGTGCAGACATCCAAAGGCGTTGGTTGCTTGTTGCTTCCTGGTTGGCAAGAAGTCTCCACGACGTGATCGGCCTTTGATCGGCCTGTCTTTACAGGATCTTCATATGAAAAATATAGAAAACAAATTAAATAAATACAGTTGAGTTTTTTTATATAAACTCAGTTTCTTTTATGAAGTGAAATAGTTTATCTTTATCATAACATGCAGAACAATATTTTCTCATCATTCTATAATACAACAGTGTGAGGCTGTTAATAAAGATTTATGTCAGGTTTTGCATATTACCGTTTATCAGAAGCTCTGTAAGTATGAAGTCTCTCTGGTTCCTCCTGTGATATCACTGAGTGTTACACATATATTTATACTAATGTGGGAGTATCACCTTTCTCTATGTGACTCACATGAGTACAACTTGTCAGCTTGGAGACAATAAGAGGGTCACACCTGGACTTTTGTTCTCATATAGAGGTCTATTGTCCCCTCTGGTGTGAGAGATTTTTCTGTTGTATCCTAAAATATCTCAGGATACAGCATTATATTATGTTTTTATTGATGACAATTATTTTAACATAATTTAGTTGCAAACAGACATATACAATCAATATGTTATTAGATACATACAGTATGTGATACAATGCTGAGTATTTCAATTTTAATGATTTAACCCTTTAATTGTTTGTTAACTATCTGTACTGTTACTTTTTCTAATCTTTTTCTCACACACACACACACACACACACACACACACAATAATACACATACAAATTGCTGTACTCAGCAACTAACTGTGTGCTTTTGTAATTAGTCACTGTATTACTTGATGGGGAACATCAGATACAGTATCCCACAAAAGTGAGTACACCACTCACATTTTTGTAAATATTTTATTATATCTTTTCATGTGACAACACTGAAGAAATGACACTTTGCTACAATGTAAAGTTGTGAGTGTACAGCCTATATAACAGTGCAAATTTGCTGTTCCTCAAAATAACAACACACAGCCATTAATGTCTAAACAGTTGGCAACAAAAGTGAGTAAACCCCAGAGTGGAAATGTCCAAATTGGGCCCAAAGTGTGAATATTTTGTGTGGCCACCATTATTCTCCAGCACTGCCTTAACCCATGCATGGAGTTCACCAGAGCTTCACAGGTTGCCACTGGATTCCTCTTCCACTCCTCCATGACAATATCACAGAGCTGGTGGATGTTAGAGACCTTGTGGTCCCCCACCTTCCATTTGAGGATGCCCCACATATACGCAATAGGGTTTAGGTCTGGAGACATGCTTGGTCAGTTCATCACCTTTACCCTCAGCTTCTTTAGCAAGGCAGTGGTTGTCTTGGAGGTGTGCTTGGGGTCCATATCATGCTATCTTATTCTACTTGTCTTCAGCAAACTGTTTGCAGGCTTTCTTGTGCATCATGTTTAGAAGAGGCTTCCTTCTGGGATGACAGTCATGCAGACCAATTTGATGCAGTTTGCAGTGTATGGTCTGAGTACTAACAGGCTGACCCCCCACCCCTTCAACCTCTGCAGCAATGCTGGCAGCACTCATATGTCTATTTCCTAAAGACAACCTCTGGATATGACTGAGCATGTGCACTCAACTTATTTGGTTGACCATGGCAAGGCCTGTTCTGAGTAGAACCTGTCCTGTGAAACCGCTGTATGGTCTTGCCCACCGTGCTGCAGCTCAGTTTCAGGGTCTTTGCAATCTTTTTATAGCCTAGCCTATCTTTCTTTATGTAGAGCAACAATTCTCTTTTTCAGATCCCCAGAGAGTTTTTTGCCATGAGGTGTCATGTTGAACTTCCAGTGACCAGTATGACAGAGTGTGAGAGCAATAACATCAAATTTAACACACCTGCTCCCCATTCACACCTGAGACCTTGTAACACTAACGAGTCACATGACACCGGGGAGGGAAAATGGCTAGTTAGGCCCAATTTGGACATTTCCACTTAGGGGTGTACTCACTTTTGTTTCCAACAGTTTAGACATTAATGGCTGTGTGTTGAGTTATTTTGAAGGGACAGCAAATTTACACTGTTATACAGGCTGTACACTCACTACTTTATATTGTAGCAAAGTGTCATTTCTTCAGTGTTGTCACATGAAAAGATATAGTAAAATATTTACAAAAATGTGAGGGGTGTACTCACTTTTCTGAGATACTGTATGTAACATTTATTTCCATACATATAATATATAAATATATACATATACACAAAACCTATTGCTCTGTCATTTTTTTAACATAAATCCATGCTTTGCAACAGCCCAAAATATAAGATTTTACCAGAATTTCTAAAATAAAAGACCTGCCGTTTTGTGGGTTTGTTATAACTTGCATCTAGCTTCTTTTTTTTTTAAAATAAAAAAAATAGTTAAAAACAAAAACAAATAAACTACATATAAATTGTTAAATGTCTGTAAAGCTGCATATATTTAAATTGACTTTCTTAAGATACCATTATTTTCATCATATCATAATTTACTATAATTTTTTTTATAAAATATGATGAGAAAAAAACAACACACTTTTCCTAACTTTGACACCTAAAATCTGTTACACATCTACAACCACCAAAAAACACCCATGCTAAATAGTTTCTAAATTGTGTCCTGAGTTTAGAAATACCCAATGTTTACATGTTCTTTGCAAGTTCTAGGGCAATAAGTGCAAGTAGCACGTTGCTATTTTCAAACAATTTTTTTTAAGATTAGCGATAGTTACATTGTAACACTGATAAGTATTGATCTAGGCCCATTTTTGTATATTTCATGCCACCATTTCACCATCAAATGCGATCAAATAAAAAAAAATTGTTCACTTTTTCACAATTTTATGTTTCTCACTGAAAGCTTGTGCAATCATGGCACAAATGGTTGTAAAAACTTCTCTGGAAACCCCTTTGTTCAGAAATAGCAGACATATAGGGATTTGCCATTGCTTTTATTATTCCCAGCAGTGAAGGGTTAATTAGGAAGATTGTAAGGTTAAGTTTAGCGTAGAGATCAGTCTCTCACCTGACAATTCTCACTCTTGATCCCTCTCAAACAACTCTCGTCCCTCCCCCACCCCCCAATGGTTACCCCCATCTTAAGTACAGGCAGACAGTCTTCCAGTATGCTGTATTAGACTTTATTTTATTTTTATTAATTTTTTAATTATAATTATGTTCTATAGTGTAGGAGCATCCCCTTACTTTCCCACCTCCCTGATCCCTCCAAAAAAGCTCTCTAACCCTCCCCCCTCTAACTAATAACAGCTGTCTGCCAATACCAAGTTTTCACAAAATTGCCAGTTTTATTAAATAAAAAAAAACCATTTTTTTTCTATAGTGTAGCTGCCCCCACCTCATTTAACCCCCTCCCAGATCGATTTCCCACCCTCTTATCCAACCTCCTCAGTATGATCCCCCTCTCCCTCCTCTTCCCTCCCTGCCGCTCTGAGGGTTTATTTTCCATAGCATAGCATTTCCACCCCTCCCACCCACCTCCAGCAATGGGCTACCCAGCAGCCTTCCTCCTTATACTGTCCCAACCATCAACGATCAGCACCACTACTGCCCAAAGCAGAGAGGGCCACAGAGTAGCCCTCTCAGCAGCGGTAGCTCTGCATGTCTATTTCTGCACTGCTCCACTCATGGGGCATGCAGAGATAGCAAAATCTCACTACTTTTAGCGAGATCGCAGCAGAGAGAAGCCCAGGACAGCAGCGTCATACAGGGTACGATGCTGGTCCTTAAAGGCTTAGTGACCAGCGTCATACAGGGTGCGGCACTGGTTGTTAAGGGGTTAAACAAAACGCATTTTATCTCAAGGAACAAAGGAAGGCCACAGTGCAAAATATTCACAAAGTGCTATATCTTTTATAAAGCCAGAAAGAAATGGAAACAATGTAAAATACAATAAAAAAAAAGTTCCAAAACGAAGCTTTTAAAAGAAAATCATTTCCACTTTATTCTAGATTAAAAGAACAGAGGAGACATGTAGGTAGAGTTCATTGGCAGAACAAAGTCTGACCAGTTTCGGTCATATTGAGCGCAATAATAGACATGATTGGAAATGATTTTCGTTTAAAAGCTTAGTTTTGGAACTTTCTTTATTGTCTTAACTAAGTGGATGGTAGGGCATCAACTACGCATACCGAAGCTACTGCCTGTTTGGGTTTTATGGTTTCAACATTGGCCACAGACATCTATTGAATTTGAGATGGTTAAAATTCTGCTCCCGATTGGATAACGCCAAAACACATGACATGCAGTGTGTTTACAGCCATTGGCATACACAGCATGCTTGGAGACTGAAACTTCTGATGTTCAGAGTGTAGGAGCCGTGGTACGCAACCAGCAAACGTCAGAGGCACAGAGTTAAGGGGAATCCGTCTCTCACACTGACACTGCAGTTAGGCTGTACGTCAACGGATCTTGGCTACATGCTCTGGTCTTCCTTCCAGGTACTGGGTGAGTGACGAGCAGACAGCTCTTGGGCTTTATTTTTATTTCTGCAAGTTTTAGGGAAATATGTTGATTATCAAGCAGAGTGTGGATTATAGCCCTTGGCAGGGCATAAGGTATATCCTTTTTCCCACTATATGCTGAATAAATTGAAGTGCCCTTTCTAGCACTTAATCACTATGGTTGTGATCGGTTTGGCCTCCCTTCTTTTCAACTGATTAATATCTGCTGGTCGATGCTGTATGCTTCTATATAAACTCTGTCTCGTTTTTTAAGTCTCATCAGGTATAAGGCATATGAATGACTCTTCAAATGGCTATATCACCACAATTTCGTTTAAAGGGACACTGAACCCAATTTTTTTCTTTTGTGATTCAGATAGAGCATGCAATTTTAAGCAACTTTCTAATTTACTCCAAATGTTCTACATTCTCTTGGTATCTTTATTTGAAATGCAAGAATGTATGTATAGATGCCGGCCCATTTTTGATGAACAACCTGGGTTGGTTCTTGCTGATTGGTGGATAAATTCCTCTACCAATGAACAAGTGCTTTCCAGGGTCTGAACCAAACAAATAGCTTAGATGCCTTATTTTTCAAATAAAGATAACAAGAGCATGAAGAAGAATTGATAATAGGAGTAATTTAGAAAGTTGCTAAAAATTGCATGCTCTATCTGAATCACAAATGAAAAAATTTGGCTTCAGTGACCCTTTAATTATAATATAAAGTACAGTTTATTTTTCAAAATTTTAAATATCTTATTTGGCATCAAGCTAAGCTGTACATGGCTAGCGCAGGTTAAATTCACATCATATGAAATTAAATAGTCAAATTTCACAAGTTTACTTATTAATATAGTCACAACAACAAAAATCAAAAGTACCAGTTCCTCTTACAACTGGTGCTGTGGATTTTTGTTGTTGTGGTTATATTGAGGGGCGTTTGCAGTGACCCCCTACCACTTGCACCAGGTATAGTGCTGTTAGTCTATATCGGACTGTATTAACATAGTCACAATGGGCCATAGCCCTAATTAACAATTACACAAATATTTGTCATAGTGTAGGTAAATCATTTGTGGAAATTATAGAACTACTGGAATAATCCTAAGCAATATGAGAAGACAAAGGGTCAGCAATAACTATTTAAATAGAAGTGTCTTGTAAAGTATTTAAGTAAGGGTGTGAAAAGTATAAATGCAAACTTATTTGTTCACAGACGGCTAGATTACGAGTTTTGCGGTATGAGTGAAAAAGCACCGTTATGGCTCTTTTTTACTACTGCTGGTATTACAAGTCTTGCAGGCATATCTGTCCCGCACACTTTTTTTGGCCGTAATGCAACGTAACTACCGCAGTTTTAAAAAAGTTCTTTTTCAATGGGACTTCCACAGCGCCAGTATTACGAGTTTGCCTGTCCAGCCAAAAAGTGAGCAGTACAGCCTATTCCGTCAAGATCTGTACCGTAAACTGAAAGTCAGTAGTTATGGCTTTTATGTTACAAAGCCATAACATAAAACTCATAACCTATTAACTCCTAAACCGAGGCCCTCTTACATCACAAACACTAAAATAAAATAATTAACCCCTAATCTGCCGCTCCCGACATCGCCACCACTATAATAAACATATTAACCCCTAAACCGCCGCACTCCCGCATCGCAAACACTAGTTAAATATTATTAACCCCTAATCTGCTGTCCCTAACATCGCCGCAACCTACATTACTGTTATTAACCCCTAATCTGCTGCCCCAAAAATCGAAACGACTATACTAAAGTTATTAACCCCTAAACCTAACCCTAAGTCTAACCCTAACACTAAAACCCACTAACTTTAATATAATTAAAATAAATCTAAATTAAAATTAACTGAATCATTCCTATTTAAAACTAAATACTTACCTGTAAAATAAACCCTAAGCTAGCTACAATATAGCTAACAGTTACATTGTAGCTAGCTTAGGTTTTATTTTTATTTCACAGGCAAGTTTGCATTTATTTTAACTAAATAGACTAGTTACTAAATAGTTATTAACTATTTATTAGCTACCTAGCTAAAATAAATACAAATTTACCTGTAAAATAAAACCTAACCTGAGTTACACAAACACCTAACTTTACACTACAATTAAATCAATTACATTAATTCAATACAATTAACTAAATTACAAAAAAACCGAACACTAAATTACACAAAATAAAGAAATTATCAAATATTTAAACTAATTACACCTAATCTAATAGCCCTATCAAAATAAAAAAGCCTCCCCAAAATAAAAAAACCCTAGCCTACAATAAACTACCAATGAAATCAGCTCTTTTACCTGTAAAAAAAAATATTACAAACCACCCCCCCAACAGTAAAACCCACCACCCACACAACCAAACCCCCCAAATAAAATCCTATCTAAAAAAACCTATGCTCCCCATTGCCCTGAAAAGGGCATTTGGATGGGCATTGCCTCTTTTTCTGCCCAAACCCTAAGCTAAAAATAAAACCCACCCAATAAACCCTTAAAAAAAAAACTAACACTAACCCCGAAGATCCACTTACAGTTTTTGAAGACCGGACATCCATCCTCAACGAAGCTGGGAGAAGTCTTCATCCAAGCGGTAAGAAGTCCTCAGCAAAGCCGGGAGAAGTCTTTATCCAAGCGGCAAGAAGTGGTCCTCCAGACGGGCAGAAGTCTTCATCCGACGCGGAGCAGCTCCATCTTAAAGAAATCCGGCGCGGAGCATCCTCTTCTTCCCACAGCTCTTCCAGAATGAATTCTCCTTTAAATGATGTCATCCAAGATGGCGTCCCTTGAATTCCGATTGGCTGATAGAATTCTCTCAGCCAATCGGAATTAACCCCAGCCAAAAGGATTTTTTCAACTTTAATTCCAATTGGCTGAGAGAATTCTATCAGCCAATCAGAGTTGAAGGGACACCATCTTGGATGACGTCATTTAAAGGAGAATTCATTCTGGAAGAGCTGTGGAAAGTAGAGGATGCCCCGCGCCGGATTTTTTTGAAGCTGGAGCCGCTCCGCTTCGGAAGGATGAAGATAGAAGATGCCGTCTGGATGAAGACTTCTGCCCATCTGGAGGACGACTTCTTGCCGCTTGGATGAAGACTTCTCCCGGCTTCGTTGAGTTTGAATGTCTGGCCTTCAAAAACTGTAAGTGGACCTTCGGGGGTTAGTGTTCGGTTTTATTAAGGGTTTATTGGGTGGGTTTTATTTTTAGTTTAGGGTTTGGGCAGAAAAAGAGCTAAATGCCCTTTTCAGGGCAATGGGGAACTTAGTTTTTTTAGATAGGATTTTATTTGGGGGTTTGGTTGTGTGGGTTTTACTGTTGGGGGGTTGTTTGTATTATTTTTTTACAGGTAAAAGAGCTTATTTCTTTGGGGCAATGCCCCGCAAAAGGCCCTTTTAAAGACCATTGGTAGTTTATTGTAGGCTAGGGTTTTTTTTTTTATTTTGATAGGGCTATTAGATTAGGTGTAATTAGTTTAAATATTTGATCATTTCTTTTTTATTTTGTGTAATTTTGTGTTTTTGTTTTTTTTGTAATTTAGTTAATTGTATTTAATTAATGTAATTTATTTAATTGTAGTGTAAGGTTAGGTGTTAGTGTAAATTTTTATTTATTTTAACTAGGTAGTTAGTAAATAGTTAATAACTATTTACTAACTAGTCTACCTAGTTAAAATAAATACAAACTTAGCTGTGAAATAAAAATAAAACCTAAGATAGTTACAATGTAACTATTAGTTATATTGTAGCTAGCTTAGGGTTTATTTTATAGGTAAGTATTTAGTTTTAAATAGGAATTATTTAGGTAATAATACTAATTTTTATTTAGATTTATTTTAATTATATTAAAGTTAGTGGGTGTTAGGGTTACGTTAAGGTTAGGTTTAGGGGTTAATAACTTTAGTAAAGTGGTGGCGACGCTGGGGGCAGCAGATTAGTGGTTAATAAGTGTAATGTAGGTGGCGGCGATGTTAGGGGCGGCAGATTAGGGGTTAATAAGTTTAAGATTAGGGGTGTTTAGACTCGGGGTTTATGTTAGGATTTTAGGTGTAAACATAACTTTTGTTTCCCCATAGGAATCAATGGGGCTGTGTTACGGAGCTTTACGCTCCTTTATGGCAGGTGTTAGGCTTTTTTTTAGCCGGCTCTCCCCATTGATGTCTATGGCGAAATCGTGCATGAGCACATAAAACCAGCTCACAGCAGCGCTGGTAGTTGAGTGCGGTATGGAGCTCAATTTTGCTCAACACTGCTATATTGGCTGCTAACGCCGGGTTTATGAAAACCTGTAATAACAGCGCTATATGGAGGTGAGCGGTGGAAATAACTTGCAAGTTAGTACCGAGCCGCTCTTACTGCAAAACTCGCAATCTTGCGAGAGTTAATTAATAATTCTATTACTCCCTTAAGTAATAAGTAACATATACACATCTACCACTGTTGATCAAATTTTTGATTTACCTACTATATTAGTAATCTCCATTAGATGTAGCAATATCCAATTGCTTAAACAAAAATTGCAACAAATTGCGACTAGTTTGTAAAAATATCTGTGACTAATATTCCTATTTGCAGGGTGCCTGAAGATGATTATGCAGTATTAAATAAATGGGAATAAACCATAGATTAAAAAACTAAATTTATGCTTATCTGATAAATTTCTTTCTTTCCGGATATGGTGAGTCCACAACGTCATAGCTAATAGGAATATCACTTCTGGCCAGCAGGAGGAGGCAAAGAGCACCACGGCAAAGATGTTAAGTGTCACTCCTCTACCCACAATCCCCAGTCATTCGACAGGCAAAAATAACTGTCTTAAATAAGGGTGGGGTCGTGAACTCTCCATATCCGGAAAGAAAGAAATTTATCAGGTAAGCATAAATTTTGTTTTTTTTTCCTAATATATGGAGAGTCCATGACGAAATCAATTACTAGTGGGAACCAATACCCAAGCTAGAGGACATGGGATGACTAGGGAGGGAAAACAAGACAGGCAGACCTAAACAGAAGGCACCACGGCTTGAAGAACCAAAAGAAGTCTCAGCTGAGGAAAAAGTATCAAATTTGGAAAAAGTATGAAGAGAGGACCAAGTTGCAGCCTTGCAAATCTGTTCCACAAAATCTTAATTTTTGAAAGCCCAAGAAGAGGAGACAGCCCTTGTGGAATGAGCTGTAATTCTCTCAGGAGGCTGCTGACCAGCAGTCTCATAAGCAAAACGGATTATACTTCTCAACCAGATGGAAAGAGAAGTAGCAGTAGCCTTCTGACCTTTACGCTTTCCAGAGAAACAAACAGTACAGAGGACTGGTGAAAATCCTTAGTCGCCTGTAGGTAGAATTTTAGAGCATGCACAACATCCAAGTTGTGCAACAAATGTTCCTTATGAGTAGAAGGATTAGGACATACAGAAGGAACAACAATTTCCTGATTAATATTTCTATCCGAAACCACTTAAGGAAGAAAACCCAACTAAGTACGAAGAACCGCCTTATCAGCATGAAAGATAATTAAGGCGAATCACACTGCAAAGCCGAGAGTTCCGAGACTCTCCGAACAGAAAAGATAGCAATACGAAACAAAACCTTCAAATATAACTTAATATCTATGGAATGCAGTGGCTCAAACTGAGCCTGCTGCAAAACTTTAAGAACAAGGTTAAGGCACCAATGAGAAGCAACAGATTTAAACAAATGCCTGATTCTGACCAGGGCCTGAAAAAAAGATTGAACATCTGGCATATCTGCCAGACGCTTGTGTAACAAAATAGAAAATGCAGAAATCTGACCTTTCAGAGAACTGACTGACAATCCTTTCTCCAGACCTTCCTGGAGAAAGGGCAAACGCCTAGGAATCCTGACTCTACTCCAAGAGTAGCCTTTGGATTCACACCAAAAAAGGTATTTATGCCATAGCTTATGGCAAAATTTTCGAGTAACAGGCTTATGAACCTGTAGAAAGCAAAGAATTGCACAAGCACCAAGGGTATAAATCAGCTTGTTTGCAGGTGTGCCAACTATTGGACCTGCACCAAGGTCCCAAGAAGTCAGTCCAAAAATAATGATATAGCTGCACCACCACCACCACTGTATTAAAACATCATTATTTTATTGTGCCACTTAAAACAGACAACGTTTCGGACCCATGTCCTTATTCATGTCTAACATACAACTCTAAAAATAAACCTTATAAAGGCTGCGGTTCCACCCACCACACCTGTTCTCACCTGTGTTCAATTAATACAAACTTTTTTGTTTTGCTTAATGCCATCTAGTGGTCATTATTTACATCTCTAATTACATTTATCATAGTTTTTCAACCAAGGACATAAAGAGAACAAAAACTTTTCATCATTGTTAATCATACATCAAGTTAATCTACTCAGTACACAAAATAATTGAATATACACTTATTGTCATTAGTTATTGTATTGCAATGTATTATTTTCAAAAAATTAAGGCATGGAAAACATCCCAAGTTTTTATGCCCAATGTGTCCCTGGGTAATTCTACGAAAAAGTATTCTTTTTTCAAGATGACCATTTAATAAGATCTAATTGGAAGGGCAACAATTAAAATTGGCTTTTCTTCAAAAGATATTTGAATTAGCAATGTTGAAAAAGAATTAAGAAAAGAAAAAATCCCCTTTTTTATGTTTTGTATGTTATTTTTTGAAAATAATACATTGCAATACAATAACTAATGACAATAAGTGTATATTCAATTATTTTGTGTACTGAGTAGATTAACTTGATGTATGATTAACAATGATGAAAAAGTTTTTGTTCTCTTTATGTCCTTTGTTGAAAAACTATGATAAATGTAATTAGAGATGTAAATAATGACCACTAGATGGCATTAAGCAAAACAAAAAAGTTTGTATTAATTGAACACAGGTGAGAACAGGTGTGGTGGGTGGAGCCGCAGCCTTTATTAGGTTTATTTTTAGAGTTGTATGTTAGACATGAAAAAGGACATGGGTCCGAAACGTTGTCTGTTTTAAGTGGCACAATAAAATAATGATGTTTTAATACAGTTGGTGGTGCAGCTATATCATTATTTTTGGACTGACTTCTTGGGACCTTGGTGCAGGTCCAATAGTTGGCACACCTGCAAACAAGCTGATTTATACCCTTGGTGCTTGTGCAATTCTTTGCTTTCTACAGTTTCATTGCACTAGCTACAGGCACAGGGGACTATGGATGAATCAACAGAAATGGATAAAATTGAGCCACATACCTTTTGCGATACAGAGACTGAAGCGGCTCGCATCACCACCCTAATATGTGGATCCAGGGATTTTCTGCAGACCACCCCATTACAGACAACTAATAAAGACTTTGAACATCTCAAAAAGAAAAATACTGCATATGAGTTACATGCAGTCACTTTGGCAGAATACCATCGAGTCAAGCGTATACCCAGAGGGCTGCGCATGAACACACGACCGACACTGCTAAAAGAAAATCAAGAATATTGCCAGAAATTTGAAAGAATCCTGAATAAATGCTCCTTTGACCTTATGGTTTTGACTGTGGAGTATTTACAACTAGAGCTGAATAAACAGAAAGAACAGATAGACGCTCTAAAGCAAGAACTCCAAACTAACCTTTCTCCAGATGCCCTGCTGCAATACATAGAGGCAGTCGACAAAGAAGTCCTCAAGCTGAAGGAAGAGATCCAAGAGAGGAAACGAAACAAGTGGAACCGAGATGAGAGGGACTATCAGTCCGGAACAGTATACCGGGGCTTTGGAGGACGGACCGGAAGTGGACCCGGAAGTGCCCGTGGAGCTAGTTCCGGTTACAGACGCCGTGATGCTAGGAATGAGTATGCAGGCTCATGGAGCCAAACCTCTGATTCAGGGTCGGGGGACTCCGATCCGGAAAGAGGCGGCAATGCAGACGGGGCGGCAGGAGATATCAGAGGCGGTGGAGGAATCGGGAACCACAGGAGAGGTCAGAGGGGCCAGAGGGGTGGAGGCAGGAGCACACACCGGGTGATGACACGCAGCAAACACGGTCAGTAGTGCTCAATTTGAGTACCCACCCTCTGAGACAAGGGGAACAAGAGACATTGTCTAAAGGACTTTCATTTTGTCCAACACAGCAGAGACTTGATACCTTTACATTGCAAAAAGACTTACATCGTTTTTTTAGATCCCTGAAATTAAAGTGTCATTTTTCAGAGGGGAATGTTGGTAATGTAAATTTCTCTGTCAATAAGGATAATGTATGTAACAAACTTGGGCTTAACTCACTAGGTTTATATAATAAAAGCAACTTCACGCCACAAACAGTGAACCCAGGTGTGAGTACATACATACATACAATTGGTTGAGAATGACATAGGGAAACTCTGTAGAAATGTAGAAAGGAGTTACCCTAAATATGCACATTCAAATCTTAACTTTAATAGAGAGGATTGGAATAATATTAGGAGTCTTAAAGAGAATAGAGGCTATATTTTTAAGGAGGCTGATAAGGGTGGGGCTTTAGTGGTCCTTGAGAGAGATTACTATATACAGGAAATTTTGGGCCAGTTGGCGGATGGTGAAGTGTATCAATTGTTGTCAATGAATCCAAACTTTAAAGTAAAAAAAGAGTTGGAAGCATGTGTCTTAAGGGCTCAGAAGATTGGAGTGATTGACAAGACAACTAAATTTATTCTGGATACAGAGGACATTATACCTGTCCTATATACGCTCCCAAAGGTCCATACAAATTTGGAAAAAAAACCCTGGCCGCCCCATAGTGGCAGGGGTAGGCTCCACACTATCTAAAGCCTCTATATATTTAGACAGAGTCCTTAGACCCTATACACATTCCACCTCTTATATCAGGGACAAAGGAGATTTCATCAATAAACTACAGAATATAGTCCTTGAGAACAATAAAGGTATACTTTATAGTCTTGATGTTACTAGCCTTTACACCTCAATCACTCATGAGTCGGGTGTAGGGGCAGTGAATAGGTGTTTGGATCAGGATATAACTATCAATAATGACCAGCGAAACTTTGTTCTTGATCTTTTGAATATTGTATTGAGATGTAATTTCTTTCTTTTTCAAGATAACTTTTATCTGCAATTACAGGGTACGGCCATGGGTTCCAATGTTGCCCCAACCTATGCAAATATTTATATGAACACATTTGAAGAGTATTTTGTTTATAACCATCAATTGTTTCATCTATATGGCGCCACCTGGTGGCGCTATATAGATTATATTTTTGGCATTTGGTTGGGGGACATTGGAACCCTGGAACAGTTTGTTAATGATCTCAACAGTGCTACACAGCATATAAAGTTCAAACTCACCATAAGTGAGGAAAGGATTGATTTCCTGGATACCTCAGTGTACAAATAAGATGGGCTGTTAGCTGTAGATCTTTTTAAAAAACAGACAGATTATAATAATCTACTGCACTATAAGAGTGCGCATTCTCCTGCTCTGTTAAAGAGTTTACCCAAAAGCCAATTTATGCGAGTAAGACGAATTGTCTCAGATGAAAATTTGGTAAAAGAAAGATTATTGGAAATGGGTGAACACTTTAAACAGAGGGGATACCCAAGTAACTTAATTGAACAGGGGATTAAAGATGTACTGCAGATCCCTAGGACAGAATTACTTAAGGACAAAATGAGAAATAAGAAGGATAAAAGAATGATCTTTGTTAATGAATATTCTCCTTGGGAGTAACCAAATACAAAAAGTACTAAAAAAACATTGGCACATTTTACAAATTTCTAATCCAAATGTTGAAGAATTCTCTAGTCCCCCCATGGCTGCCTTTAAAAGGGGCAAGAACCTTAAAGATACATTGGTTAAAGCTGATGTGGGCCCAAGGGGTAGAATTACCCAGGGACACATTGGGCATAAAAACTTGGGATGTTTTCCATGCCTTAATTGTCAAAACTGCAATAGTATCATTAAAGGCCCCATTTTTACCCATCCCTCGTCGGGTAAGAAATATAAACTTAAGGATTACTATACTTGTAACTCTAAGTTCGTGGTGTATCTAATTAAGTGCCCATGTGGTTTAGGGTATGTGGGCGAGACCACCAAGAGGGTACAGGAGCGTATTAACCAACACAAAAGTAATATCAGGACAGGAAAATTGGATGCTCCTGTATCCCACCATTTTATAACTGCTGGACACCAGATTAATCAGTTTAGATTCCAGGTGTTAGAACATATTAGTCTTCCTAGGAGGGGTGGTAATAGGGTTAGGTTGTTAAAGTATAGAGAATTATACTGGATTCATGAACTGGGGACTATGATACCCAATGGGATGAATAGGGAAATGGATTGGAGTGTATGTCAGTAAATATGGATGATTAGGTACTTGATAGTAGTTTAACTGGCAGGTTTTTCTAAAAAAAAAATTTGGGTTTAAAACTTCAGGGATACGGATAGTTACATTTACTCAGTTCTTTTGATATCTTTTGTTGAAAGTCTTTTTTTGGATAGATTGGAATTTAAACTCATTTAGCTAATACCTTTTTAAATTTAATGCTGAACATGTAAAAAGATTTAAGAACTGGCATAAATTTTATAAAAAAAAGAATTTTTTTAGGTTGACTGTTTTGTTTTTGATCCTTTGTTGAAGGACGTTCTTGGTAATTGTTTAAGAGCTCCAAAAAGTATTCTTTTTTCAAGATGACCATTTAATAAGATCTAATTGGAAGGGCAACAATTAAAATTGGCTTTTCTTCAAAAGATATTTGAATTAGCAATGTTGAAAAAGAATTAAGAAAAGAAAAAATCCCCTTTTTTATGTTTTGTATGTTATTTTTTGAAAATAATACATTGCAATACAATAACTAATGACAATAAGTGTATATTCAATTATTTTGTGTACTGAGTAGATTAGCTTGATGTATGATTAACAATGATGAAAAAGTTTTTGTTCTCTTTATGTCCTTTGTTGAAAAACTATGATAAATGTAATTAGAGATGTAAATAATGACCACTAGATGGCATTAAGCAAAACAAAAAAGTTTGTATTAATTGAACACAGGTGAGAACAGGTGTGGTGGGTGGAGCCGCAGCCTTTATAAGGTTTATTTTTAGAGTTGTATGTTAGACATGAATAAGGACATGGGTCCGAAACGTTGTCTGTTTTAAGTGGCACACTAAAATAATGATGTTTCAATACAGTTGGTGGTGCAGCTATATCATTATTTTTGGACAGGCTTATGAACCTGAATCATGGTCTCAATGACCAACTCAGAAAACCCCCGATTATATGGTATCAAGCGTTCAATCTCAAAGCAGTCCGCTTCAGAGAAATGAGATTTGGATGGAGGAATGGTAACCTCCAAGGTGGCAGAGATGACATCTTCACTAGGTCTGCATACCAGGTCCTACGAGGACATGCAGGAGCTATTAGAATTACGAACGCACTCTCCTTTTTGATACGAGCAATGACTCGTGGAAGGAGCGCAAACTAAGGAAACAGATATGCTAGACCAAAATCACAAGGAACCACCAGAGCATCTATCAGGGTGGCCTGCGGATCTCTTGACCTTGAACCGTACCTTGGAAGTTTGGCGTTCTGCCGAGATGCCATTAGATCCATCTGCGGCACTCCCCACTTGAGGATTAACCTGGAGAACACTTCTGGATGGAGAGCCCACTCCCTGGGGTGAAATGTCTGCTCAGGAAATCCGCTTCCCAGTTGTCCACCCCTGGAATGTGGATGGCTTCAGCCCACTGAATAATCCAAGCCACCTCCTCCATGGCTAAGGAACTCAGAGTTTCTCCCTGGTGGGTTGATGTAAGCCAGTGAGGTGATGTTGTTCGACTGGAACCTGCAAAAACGGACTAAGGATAACTGAGTCCAAGCCATCAGAGTATTGCAAATCACTCTCAACTCCAAGATGTTTATGGGGAGAGCAGACTCCTCCCGAGTCCATAGTTCCTGCACTTTTAACAAGCCCCAGACTGCTCCCCAGCCTAGCAGGCTGGTGTCCTTGGTCACAATCACCCAGGAAGGTCTCCAGAAGCATGTGTCCTGAGACAGATGCTCCTGAGAAAGCAGCCATGGGAGTCTCTTGTCAACTGGTTTAGATCTATCCTCTGAGACAGATCTGAATGGTCTCCGTTCCATTGTCTGAGCATGCATAACTGCAGAGCTCTTAAATGGAATCTAGCAAAGGGAATGATGTTCACGGAGGTGACCATCAGACCAATTACCTCCATACATTGAGCCACTGATGGCAGAACAGTAGACTGCAGAGAGAAGCAAGAGGAAAGTATTTTGGATTTTCTGACCTCTGTCAGAAAAATTTTCATAGATAGGGAATCTATTATGGTCCCTAAGAAAACTACCCTTGTAGCTGGAACAAGGGAACTCTTTTCCAGACTCACTTTCCATCTGTGGGAACGTAGAAAAGAGAACAAGATCATGAGTTTGCTTGTTGAAAAGATGGCGCCTGAACCAATGTTGTCAAGGTAAGGCGCCACTGTAATTCCGGAGACCTGATCACTGCCAAGAGAGCCCCCAGAACCTTTGAGAAAATTATGGGAGCTGTGGCAAGGCCAAAACGGAAGAACCACAAACTAAAAGTGTTTCTCTAGAAAGGCGAATCTCAGAAACTTGTGATGACCCCTTTGGATGGGAACATGAAGATACGCATCCTTCAGGTCTATGGTTGTCATGTACTGACCCTCTTGGACCAAAGGAAGAATGGAACAAATGGTTTCCATTTTGAAGGAAGGTACTCTGAGAAATTTGTTGAGACACTTTAGGTCTAGAATAGGTCGAAAAGTTCCCTCTTTTTTTGGGAACCATGAACAGATTGAATAGAATCCTAGGCCCTATTCCCTTACTGGAACTATCACTCCCAGGAAAAAAAAGGTCCTGAACACAGTCCAAGAAAGCCTCTCTTTATCTGGTCTGCAGATAATCTTGAGAGGTGAAATCTGTGTTAGGGTGCCAGGAATCAGACTAAGACGAGAAGTGCAAAAAATAATCATACCTTTATTAATAACAAAAATAATAAAAAGTCCACTAATCAAATAACAAGCCAGGAGTCATAATCAGAGCTGGTAGTCAGACGAGCAGAGTCAGGAGCCAAAGCAAGTAGTCGGACGAGCCGGAATCAGGGACAAGAACAAGCCAGGGATCAGGAACCAGAAGAGACTTCACACTAGCCAGGTAATACACAGGAACTGGAACACAGGAACTCACAAACAGGTCTGAGTCAACACAAGGGCAAAGCATACTGAACAGAGGCCCTTTAAATAATAAGTGATGACATAAAAATTCAGAGACTGCAACCTGTCTCACACGGATGATGTAGAACAGTCTGGTCATAAGAGGGCATGCAGGAAATGATCAGCTTGACACACTCTGTACCAGATTCAGTAAAGGGGAGTAAAATGGCTGCCAGCAGCACATGGCAAACAAAACAGGGAAAAACCCTGACAATCTGCCCCTGGGAGGGAAAGTTTTGAATTCTATTTTGTAGCCCTGAAATACTATGTCCACAGCCCAAGGATCTGGGACATCTTGTATCCATGCTTGGCAAAACAGAGAAAGTCTGCCCCCCACTTGATCTGATCCCAGACCGGGGGGAGACCCTTTATGCTGACTTAGACTGAGCAGCTGGTTTCTTTGATTGCTTCAACTTGTTCCTAGAATGATTGGGTTTCCAAGAAGACTTGGACTGTTCCTGCTTGTTAGAGAAAGACTTTCCTTTGAAATTACGAAAGGAAAGAAAATTGCTTTGACATCCTAAAGTCTGTTCTTCTTGTCGTGAGGAAGAAAAGACCCTTTTCCACCTGTAATATCAGAAACTATTTCTGCCAGACCAGGTCCAATGTCTAACCCTTGAAAGGAAGCGCCAGAAGCTTGGACTTAGAGGTAACATCAGCTGACCAAGATTTTAGCCACAACGACCTGCATGCTAGAACAGTGAAGCCAAATATCTTAGCTCCTAGTCTAATAACTTGCATGGTAGCATCAGAGATAAAGAAATTGGCTAGCTTGAGAGCCTTAATCCTGTCTTGGATCTCCTCCAAGGGAGTCTCTACCAAAATTAATTCAGACAAGGTGTTGCACCAATAAGATGCTGCACTTGACACAGTGGCAATACAAACTGCAGGTTGTCCTTGAAGACCTTGATGAACATACATCTTTTTAAAATAAGCCTCCAGCTTCTTGTCCATGGGATCCTTAAAGGAGCAGTAGTTATATTTTAGCCAGAGTAGAAATGGCCCCTTCTACTTTAGGCAAACATCTTTTTAAAGACGGGAGACGGGGAGAAAGTTAACCTTGGCTTCTCCTATTCCTGTGCAATAATCTCCTTTGCACAATCTGGAGCAGGAAACACCTCCACAGAGGAAGGCACATCATAGTATTTATTAAGTTTACTAGTTTTCTTAGGGTTGATACCGACAGGAGTATCGGAGTAGTCCAAAATAGTCAAAACCTCCAATAACAGTACACAAAAGGTGTTCAAGCTCAAATCTGAAGTTTACTTAGGCGTGAAAGGACACATACTCCTTACAGAGACCTGTAGAAAAAAAAAGAAAATACAGAGTAAACCTACTCTGGCTTTCTATAATAGGACAGCACCACCAACAGCGCTCCCAGAACCTTTGAGAAAATCCTGGGAGCTGTGGCAAGGCCGAATGGAAGGGCCACAAACTGGAAGTATTTGTCTAAAAACGCGAACCTTAGATCTTGTGATGGTCTCTGTGAATGGGAATGTGCAGGTACGCATCCTTTAAATCTTGAATCATGAATTGACCCTCTTAAATCAAGGGAAGAATGGAACGAATCGTTTCCATCTTGAAGGAGGGTACTCTGAGAAACTTGTTTAGACTCTTGAGGTCTAGAATTGGTCTGAAGGTTCTCTCTTTTTTGGGAACCACAAACAGATTGGAGTAGAATCCCAGGCCCTGTTTCTGTATTGAAACAGGAACTATCACTCCCAGGTTGGATAGATTGCATACACAATGTAAGAATGCCTCTCTCTTTAGCTGGTCTACAGATAACCTTGAGAGAAGGAACCTGCCCCTGGAAGGAAAAGCCTTGAACTCCAGTTTGTATCCCTGGGACACGATGTCCACTGCCCAGGGATCCGGAACATCCCAAACGCAGGCTTGAGCAAAGAGAGAAAGTCTGCCCCCAACAAGATCCACTCCAGGACTGGGGGCAGACCCTTCATGCTGACTTTGAGTCACTAATGGGCTTCTTGGATAGCTTCTGATCAGGCTTCCAGGGGGACTTGGACTATTCCTGCTTGGAAGAGGAAGGGGGGAAGGCTTACCCTTAAAGTTTTGAAAGGAACGGAAATTAATCTGACGTCCTTTCTGTTTGTTCCTCTTATCCTGAGAGAGGAAGTGCCCCTTTCCTCCCGTAATATCTGAAATGATTTCGGTCAATCCTGGCCCAAACAAGGTATTAACCTTGTAAGGAATTGCCAAGAGCTTAAACTTAGATGATACATCCGCAGACCAAGATTTCAACCATAAGGCTCTACAAACAAGCCAGAACAGCAAAGCTAGAAATCTTTGCTCTCAATTTTATGACTTGTAAGGAAGCATCTGTGATAAAGGAATTGGCCAACTTAAGAGCCTTGATCCTGTCCTGGATCTCTTCAAGAGGAGTATCAGTCTGAATAGAGTCTGATAATGCATCAAACCGGTAAGCTGCCGCGCTGGTGACGGTAGCAATACACACCGCAGGTTGCCATTGTAAACCTTGGTGTACATAATTTTTTTTAAGTAATCCTTCCAACTTCTTATCCATAGGATCCTTAAAAGAACAGCTATCCTTTATGAGAAAAGTGGTTCTTCTAGTCAAGGTGGAAATTGCCCCTTCTACCTTGGGGACCGTTTGCCAAGACTCCTTTATAGAGTCAGCTAAATGGAAACATCTTCTTAAAAATTGGGGATGGAGAAAACGGGATACCAGGTCTCGGTCATTCCCGTCCAATAATCTCTGTAGCCTGGTCTGGTACCGGAAAAACCTCCACCACAGAAGGAATGTCAACTTATTTGTTTAGCTTACTAGACTTCTTAGGGTTGACTACGACAGTCATGTCGGAGTCGTCCAGGGTGGCCAAAACCTCAAGTAACAACCGGAGGTGTTCAGCATCAGCAGAAGGAATTACACTGAGTGTGAGACTTCACCCTCAGATGCTACCGAAGTATCTTCCTCCTCAGACTTCTGGGAGGGAACATTCAGAATATCCACGACTGTATCAGAAACCTTACTCACTGATTCTTTACCTTTCCTCTTGCACTTCCCCTGTAACACGGGAAAGGCAGACAGCGCATCAGTTACTGCAGAGGATATGTGGGTAGCATTGTCTTGCAAAGTAACTCCAACCAGAGTGTGAGAGGAAACGCAGGGCACTGCATGTGTGGACTATAAGGTTTGGGACACTTGAGGAGAAAGCTGCGGCATGTCTTGAACAGGAGACTCCTGAACAACCTCTACCTTAGCTAATGATGGCTCAGTATCAAAAAGTCTATCCATGTAACGCAATGTTCTCTCAATATATGAGGAACAAAAAGGGATTGTTGGTTCCACATTAGCATAAAAAAACAAACTACAAGTAACATTTTGCAGGGCCTCTTGGTCCATCTTTACCCAAAAATAAAACCCCCAAGCAAAAAAATACTCTTATTCCACTTTGATTTTTATTGTGAAAAAAACGTTAATGTTCCCTTTAAATTTAAAACTGACACTTTATTTTTTTAACAGCAGAGCAGCGGCTCTACAGAAAAATCAGGCAACCTCTATAGCTCAGCAATCTCTGCTGAGGTGCCTACCTGTCCTGCAGGCTGCCGGGATCAATAGAAGTTAGTGATCCGGACTCCCACCACAGCTGCACCAGCCAGCTCTCAAGAGATCACCGTCACCATCCTCTGAAGAGCAGAACCGCAATAGATATTCTACCATCACACAGGAAGTGGAAAAAGTGCACAAAAAAAACACCCTTGCCGCTTCAGAGAAAGCTTTTCTGTTTAAGGAGATTTTATCCAGTTGTTAGGTAGAACCAGCTTTGTAAAAAAAAAAAAAAGTTCTCACTAAATAAAAACAGAGAGAAGGATAAATATACACTTTTCATGTGGGCATCTTCTCTGGGGAAAGATAAATAAGGGGAGTCTATCACCATATTGCAGACCCTATCACGATCTGCAAAATCCCAGACTTAAAAGCCACACACCATAAGACAATCTTTTAGCAAGATTACTGAAATTTATTTTAGTATCCTTTTCTCTTCCCGGAGTATAGTAAGAAACATAAACAGACACGTATTTGCTCTGTCTTCTCCGCTGTTCCTCAGTGCAGTCTGAGTTTTCTTGATAATAATATGGATCCCTAAAGCAATATCTATGCCCTCGCTACAGGGCGAAAAAAGCGTCTTTGACTTCCGTAGAGAGGAAAATCCCTCTCACTTTGCTGTATAACAACCCGGTACATCCACTGCTCAGTAATTACAGACTGGTTAACACCACGTTGCAGGAGATGGAAAGACATTTCCATTACCGGCGTGGTGCTATCGGGGTATAGGTGTCCCGGCTCAGATGCAGTTTAGGGTCAGGTGTAGCGGCTCTTGGGCTTCAGTAATTGGAACGCCAACATGCGTGCCTTCTCTCTCAGCCCGCCCAACAGAAGTGTGTATTAACTCTTCAATAGCACAGTCAGAGAGCAACAGTGTGTATTAACCCTTCACTAGCACAGTCATAGAGCAACAGTGTGTATTAACCCTTCACTAGCACAGTGTGTATTAACCCTTTACTAGCACAGAGAACAGAACAGTGTGTATTAATCCCTTCATTATCACAGAGAGCAACAGTGTGTATTACCCCTTTACTAACAAAGAGTAGCACAGTGTGTATTAACCCATTCACTAGCACAAAGAGCAGCACAGTATTAACCCTTCACTAGCAGAGAGCTGCACAGTGTTTATTAACCCCTTCACTAGCAGAGAGAGAGCAGCACAGTGTGTATTAACCCTTCAATAGCACAGAAATCAGCACAATGTGTATTAAACCCTTCACTAGCACAGAGAGCAGTACAGTGTGTATTAACCCTTCACTAGCACAGAGAGCAACACAGTGTGTATTAACCCTTTCACTAGCAGAGAGAGAGCAGCACAGTGTGTATTAACCCTTTACTAGTAGAGAGAGTAGCACAGTGTGTATTAACCATTTACTAGCATAGAGAACAGAACAGTGTATATTAACCCCTTCACTAGCACAAAGAGCTGCAGTGTGTATTAACCCTTCACTAGCACAGTGCATATTAAACCTTTACTAGCATAGAGAACAAAACAATGTTTATTAACATTTGACTAGCACAAAGAGCTGCAGTGTGTATTAACCCTTCACTAGCACAGTGCATATTAAACCTTTACTAGCATAGAGAACAAAACAGTGTGCATTAACCCTTTCACTAGCACAGAGAGCACCACAGTGTGTATTAACCCATCATTAGCACAGAGAGTAGCACAGTGTGTATTAACCGTTTACTAGCATAGAGAACAGAACAGTGTGTATTAACCCCTTCACTAGCACAAAGAGCTGCAGTGAGTATTAACCCTTCACTAGCAGTGTGTATTAACCTTTTCACTAGCAGAGAGAGAGCATCACAGTATGTATTAACCCTTTACTAGCAGAGAGAGCAACAGTGTTTATTAAGCCCTTCACTAGCACAGAGAACAGCACAGTGTGTATTAACCGTTTACTAGCATAGAGAACAGAACAGTGTGTATTAACCCCTTCACTAGCACAAAGAGCTGCAGTGTGTATTAACCCTTCGCTAGCACAGTGCATATTAACCCTTCACTAGCAGAGAGAGCAAGTGTTTATTAACATTTGACTAGCACAAAGAGCAACAGTGTGTATTAACCCTTTCACTAGCAGAGAGAGAGCAACAGTGTTTATTAACATTTGACTAGCACAGAGAGCTGCACAGTGTGTATTAACCCCATCACTAGCACAGAGAGCTGCACAGTGTGTATTAAACCCTTCACTGGCACAGAGAGCAGCACAGTGTGTATTAACCCTTCACTAGCACAGAGAGCAGCACAGTGTGTATTAACCCCTTCACTAGCACAGAGAGCAGCACAGTGTGTATTAACCCTTCACTAGCACATACATATGTAGTGGGTATTAACCCTTCACGAGCACAGAGAGCAGCACAGTGTGTATTAACCCTTCACTAGCACAGAGAGCAGCACAGTGTGTATTAACCCTTCACTAGCACAGACAGCAGCACAGTGTGTATTAACCCTTCACTAGCACAGGCAGCAGCACAGTGTGAATTAACCCTTCACTAGCACAGAGAGCAGCACAGTGTGTATTAACCCTTCAGTAGCACAGACAGCAGCACAGTGTGTATTAACCCTTCACTAGCACATACATATATAGTGGGTATTAACCCTTCACTAGCACAGAGAGCAGCACAGTGTGTATTAACCCTTCACTGGCACAGAGAGCAGCACAGTGTGTATTAACCCTTCACTGGCACAGAGAGCAGCACAGTGTGTATTAACCCTTCACTGGCACAGAGAGCAGCACAGTGTGTATTAACCCTTCACTAGCACAGACAGTAGCACAGTGTGTATTAACCCTTCACTAGCACAAAGATCTGTACAGTGTGTATTAACCCCTTCACTGGCACAGAGAGCAGCACAGTGTGTATTAACCCTTCACTAGCACAGAGAGCAGCACAGTGTGTATTAACCCCTTCACTGGCACAGAGAGCAGCACAGTGTGTATTAACCCTTCACTAGCACAGAGAGCAGCACAGTGTGTATTAACCCTTCACTAGCACAGAGAGCAGCACAGTGTGCATTAACCCTTCACTAGCACAGAGAGCAGCACAGTGTGCATTAACCCTTCACTAGCACAGAGATCAGCACAGTGTGTATTAACCCTTCACTAGCACAGAGAGCAGCACAGTGTGTATTAACCCTTCACTAGCAGAGAGCAGCACAGTGTGTATTAACCCTTCACTAGCACAGAGAGCAGCACAGTGTGTATTACCTCTTCACTAGCACAGAGCAGCACAGTGTGTATTAACCCTTCACTAGCACAGAGAGCAGCACAGTGTGCATTAGCCCTTCACTAGCACAGAGAGCAGCACAGTGTGCATTAGCCCTTCACTAGCACAGAGAGCAGCACAGTGTGTATTAACCCTTCACTAGCACAGAGAGCTGCACAGTGTGTATTAACCCTTCACTAGCACAGAGAGCAGCACAGTGTGTATTAACCCTTCACTAGCACAGAGAGCAGCACAGTGTGTATTAACCCTTCACTAGCACAGAGAGCAGCACAGTGTGTATTAACCCTTCACTAGCACAGAGAGCAGCACAGTGTGTATTAACCCTTCACTAGCACAGAGAGCAGCACAGTGTGTATTAACCCTTCACTAGCACAGAGAACAGCACAGTGTGTATTAACCCTTCACTAGGACAGAGAGCAGCACAGTGTGTATTAACCCTTCACTAGCACAGAGAGCAGCACAGTGTGTATTAACCCTTCACTAGCACAGAGAGCAGCATTGTGTATTAACCCTTCACTGGCACAGAGAGCAGCACAGTGTGTATTAACCCTTCACTAGCACAGAGTGCAGCACAGTGTGTATTAACCCTTCACTAGCACAGAGAGCTGCACAGTGTGTATTAACCCTTCACTGGCACAGAGAGCAGCACAGTGTGTATTAACCCTTCACTGGCACAGAGAGCAGCACAGTGTGTATTAACCCTTCACTAGCACAGAGAGCAGCACAGTGTGTATTAGCCCTTCACTAGAACAGAGAGCTGCACAGTGTGTATTAACCCTTCACTAGCACAGAGAGGAGCACACTGTGTATTAACCCTTCACTGGCACAGAGAGCAGCACAGTGTGTATTAACCCTTCACTGGCACAGAGAGCAGCACAGTGTGTATTAACCCTTCACTGGCACAGAGAGCAGCACAGTGTGTATTAACCCTTCACTAGCACAGAGAGCAGCACAGTGTGTATTAGCCCTTCACTAGAACAGAGAGCTGCACAGTGTGTATTAACCCTTCACTAGCACAGAGAGGAGCACACTGTGTATTAACCCTTCACTAACATCAAGAGAAGAATGTCACTTAGTATCCCATTGCCTGGCACAAGCAGATGAATAACAAGCAGTAACATAACAATAACATTTATAACAATTATAAAACTATTTAAGAAGAGCAGAAAGTAACTAAAACGTTTATCACACAATACTCACAGCCTGACTCACTCACCCAGCAGCAGCTGCACAGGAAGTAAATGGGAGGGGAACAACAGAACACTGGAGCTCCACTCTAGACAGGAGACATGTGACCTCCACTCAAAGCTTTTTTTTTGCTTTTTTTTTTAAATCAACTTTAATGTAACAAACAACCAATAGACAATCATTCTGAAAATTATACATTTTGCAGCTTTCTTGTTCTTAATGTTCACTCACAGTGGTTTATGTCACTTATAAAGGTAACTACTGTCACTGTCATTTATAAAGTAACCACTGTCACTGTCATTTATAAAGTAAACACTGTGATTGTCATTTATAAAGTAACCACTGTCATTTATAAGGTAACCACTGTGACTGTCATTTATAAAGCAACCACTGTGACTGTCATTTATAAGGTAATCACTGTGACTGTCATTTATAAGGTAACCACTGTGACTGTCATTTATAAGGTAATCACTGTGACTGTCATTTATAAGGTAACTACTGTGAGTGTCATTTATAAAGTAACCACTGTCACTGTCATTTATAAGGTAACCACTGTGACTGTCATTTATATAGTAACCACTGTGACTGTCATTTATAAGGTAACTACTGTGACTGTCATTTATAAAGTAACCACTGTGACTGTCACTTATAAGGTAACCACTGTGACTGTCATTTATGAGGTAACCACTGTGACTGTCACTTATAAAGTAACCACTGTGACTGTCATTTATAAAGTAACCACTGTGACTGTCATTTATAAGGTAACCACTGTGACTGTCATTTATAAGGTCACGAATGTGACTGTCATTTATAAGGTAACCACTGTGACTGTCATTTATAAGGTAACTACTGTGACTGTCATTTATAAGGTAATCACTGTGACTGTCACTTATAAGGTAACTACTGTGACTGTCATTTATAAGGTAACTTCTGTGACTATCATTTATAAGATAATCACTGTGACTGTCATTTATAAGGTAACTACTGGGACTGTCATTTATAAGGTAACCACTGTGACTGTCATTTATAAGGTAATCACTGTGACTGTCACTTATAAGGTAACTACTGTGACTGTCATTTATAAGGTAACTACTGTGACTGTCATTTATAAGATAATCACTGTGACTTTCATTTATAAGGTAACTACTGGGACTGTCATTTATAAGGTAACTACTGTGACTGTCATTTATAAGATAATCACTGTGACTGTCATTTATAAGGTAACTACTGGGACTGTCATTTATAAGGTAACCACTGTGACTGTCATTTATAAGGTAATCACTGTGACTGTCACTTATAAGGTAATCACTGTGGCTGTCACTTATAAGGTAACTACTGTGACTGTCATTTATAAGGTAACCACTGTGACTGTCATTTATATGGTAATTACTGTGACTGTCATTTATAAAGTAATCACTGTGACTGTCATTTATAAGGTAACCACTGTGATTGTCATTTATATGGTAACTACTGTGACTGTCATTTATAAAGTAACTACTGTGACTGTCATTTATAAGATAACCACTGTGACTGTCATTTATAAGGTAATCACTGTGACTGTCATTTATAAGGTAACCACTGTGACTGTCATTTATAAGGTAACTACTGTGAGTGTCATTTATAAGGTAACCACTGTGACTGTCATTTATAAAGTAACTACTGTGACTGTCATTTATAAGGTAACTACTGTGACTGTCATTTATAAAGTAACCACTGTGACTGTCATTTATTTGGCAACCACTGTGACTGTCATTTATAAGGTAACTACTGTGACTGTCATTTATATGGTAATCACTGTGACTGTCATTTATAAGGTAACCACTGTGACTGTCATTTATAAAGTAACTACTGTGACTGTCATTTATAAGGTAACTACTGTGAGTGTCATTTATAAGGTAACCACTGTGACTGTCATTTATAAAGTAACTACTGTGACTGTCATTTATAAGGTAACCACTGTGACTGTCATTTATTAGGTAACCACTGTGACTGTCATTTATAAAGTAACCACTGTGACTGTCATTTATAAGGTAATCACTGTGACTGTCATTTATAAGGTAACCACTGTGACTGTCATTTATAAGGTAATCACTGTGACTGTCATTTATAAGGTAACTACTGTGAGTGTCATTTATAAAGTAACCACTGTCACTGTCATTTATAAGGTAACCACTGTGACTGTCATTTATATAGTAACCACTGTGACTGTCATTTATAAGGTAACTACTGTGACTGTCATTTATAAAGTAACCACTGTGACTGTCACTTATAAGGTAACCACTGTGACTGTCATTTATGAGGCAACCACTGTGACTGTCACTTATAAAGTAACCACTGTGACTGTCATTTATAAAGTAACCACTGTGACTGTCATTTATAAGGTAACCACTGTGACTGTCATTTATAAGGTCACGAATGTGACTGTCATTTATTTGGCAACCACTGTGACTGTCATTTATAAGGTAACTACTGTGACTGTCATTTATATGGTAATCACTGTGACTGTCATTTATAAGGTAACCACTGTGACTGTCATTTATAAAGTAACTACTGTGACTGTCATTTATAAGGTAACTACTGTGAGTGTCATTTATAAGGTAACCACTGTGACTGTCATTTATAAAGTAACTACTGTGACTGTCATTTATAAGGTAACCACTGTGACTGTCATTTATTAGGTAACCACTGTGACTGTCATTTATAAAGTAACCACTGTGACTGTCATTTATAAGGTAATCACTGTGACTGTCATTTATAAGGTAACCACTGTGACTGTCATTTATAAGGTAATCAATGTGACTGTCATTTATAAGGTAACTACTGTGAGTGTCATTTATAAAGTAACCACTGTCACTGTCATTTATAAGGTAACCACTGTGACTGTCATTTATATAGTAACCACTGTGACTGTCATTTATAAGGTAACTACTGTGACTGTCATTTATAAAGTAACCACTGTGACTGTCACTTATAAGGTAACCACTGTGACTGTCATTTATGAGGCAACCACTGTGACTGTCACTTATAAAGTAACCACTGTGACTGTCATTTATAAAGTAACCACTGTGACTGTCATTTATAAGGTAACCACTGTGACTGTCATTTATAAGGTCACGAATGTGACTGTCATTTATAAGGTAACCACTGTGACTGTCACTTATAAGGTAACTACTGTGACTGTCATTTATAAGGTAACTACTGTGACTGTCATTTATAAGGTAATCACTGTGACTGTCACTTATAAGGTAACTACTGTGACTGTCATTTATAAGGTAACTTCTGTGACTATCATTTATAAGATAATCACTGTGACTGTCATTTATAAGGTAACTACTGGGACTGTCATTTATAAGGTAACTACTGTGACTGTCATTTATAAGGTAACCACTGTGACTGTCATTTATAAGGTAATCACTGTGACTGTCACTTATAAGGTAACTACTGTGACTGTCATTTATAAGGTAACTACTGTGACTGTCATTTATAAGATAATCACTGTGACTTTCATTTATAAGGTAACTACTGGGACTGTCATTTATAAGGTAACTACTGTGACTGTCATTTATAAGATAATCACTGTGACTGTCATTTATAAGGTAACTACTGGGACTGTCATTTATAAGGTAACCACTGTGACTGTCATTTATAAGGTAATCACTGTGACTGTCACTTATAAGGTAATCACTGTGGCTGTCACTTATAAGGTAACTACTGTGACTGTCATTTATAAGGTAACCACTGTGACTGTCATTTATATGGTAACTACTGTGACTGTCATTTATAAAGTAATCACTGTGACTGTCATTTATAAGGTAACCACTGTGATTGTCATTTATATGGTAACTACTGTGACTGTCATTTATAAAGTAACTACTGTGACTGTCATTTATAAGATAACCACTGTGACTGTCATTTATAAGGTAATCACTGTGACTGTCATTTATAAGGTAACCACTGTGACTGTCATTTATAAGGTAACTACTGTGAGTGTCATTTATAAGGTAACCACTGTGACTGTCATTTATAAAGTAACTACTGTGACTGTCATTTATAAGGTAACTACTGTGACTGTCATTTATAAAGTAACCACTGTGACTGTCATTTATTTGGCAACCACTGTGACTGTCATTTATAAGGTAACTACTGTGACTGTCATTTATATGGTAATCACTGTGACTGTCATTTATAAGGTAACCACTGTGACTGTCATTTATAAAGTAACTACTGTGACTGTCATTTATAAGGTAACTACTGTGAGTGTCATTTATAAGGTAACCACTGTGACTGTCATTTATAAAGTAACTACTGTGACTGTCATTTATAAGGTAACTACTGTGACTGTCATTTATAAAGTAACCACTGTGACTGTCATTTATAAGGTAACCACTGTGAGTGTCATTTATAATGTAACCACTGTGACTGTCATTTATAAAGTAACTACTGTGACTGTCATTTATAAGGTAACTACTGTGACTGTCATTTATATGGTAATCACTGTGACTGTCATTTATAAGGTAACCACTGTGACTGTCATTTATAAAGTAACTACTGTGACTGTCATTTATAAGGTAACTACTGTGAGTGTCATTTATAAGGTAACCACTGTGACTGTCATTTATAAAGTAACTACTGTGACTGTCATTTATAAGGTAACTACTGTGACTGTCATTTATAAGGTAACCACTGTGAGTGTCATTTATAAGGTAACCACTGTGACTGTCATTTATAAGGTAATCACTGTGACTGTCATTTATAAGGTAACCACTGTGATTGTCATTTATAAGGTAACCACTGTGACTGTCATTTATAAAGTAACTACTGTGACTGTCATTTATAAGGTAACTACTGTGACTGTCATTTATAAGGTAACCACTGTGACTGTCATTTATAAAGTAACTACTGTGACTGTCATTTATAAGGTAACTACTGTGAGTGTCATTTATAAGGTAACCACTGTGACTGTCATTTATAAAGTAACTACTGTGACTGTCATTTATAAGGTAACCACTGTGAGTGTCATTTATAAGGTAACCACTGTGACTGTAATTTATAAGGTAACTACTGTGACTGTCATTTATAAAGTAACTACTGTGACTGTCATTTATAAGGTAACTACTGTGACTGTCATTTATAAGGTAACTACTGTGACTGTCATTTATAAAGTAACCACTGTGACTGTTATTTATAAGGTAACTACTGTGACTGTCATTT